>NW_013666143.1:217842-232029 GCF_000517525.1 Limulus polyphemus
GCCTTTGAAAATACTCAATAGGTTAGTAGACTCCTAACGGTCAGTAAACTATGCAAATACCTTACCGGCCTTTGAAAATACTCAATAGGTTAGTAGACTCCTAACGGTCAGTAAACTATGCAAATACCTTACCGGCCTTTGAAAATACTCAATAGGTTAGTAGACTCCTAACGGTCAGTAAATTATGCAAATACCTTACCGGCCTTTGAAAATACTCAATAGGTTAGTAGACTCCTAACGGTCAGTAAACTATGCAAATACCTTACCGGCCTTTGAAAATACTCTATAGGTTAGTAGACTCCTAACGGTCAGTAAACTATGCAAATACCTTACCGGCCTTTGAAAACAGCATAACAGGTCTGTAAACTCCAAACGGTTGGTTCACAAGTTTTATACAGAGATTTTACGAGCTCGTAGAAACAACAGTATGCGTCTGTAGACTCCTATCGGTCTGAAGTGTTGATATTGAAAAGGTATATGCAAGTGTTGGTATAGGAGATATGGTTGCCGTGGTGACCAGAGAAGTGTGGATCTGAAGATGTATGTGTGAGTGTTAGTATGGAAGTGAAATGGCATGTTTACGATGTTCATGATAACAGAAATGAAATACGTATGATAAGACAAAACTGGTAAATCACATTCACAAAATCTCTTTCGACAAATAACCTGTCGAATATTGTATTTCCTACTGATGAAGACAAGTGCTGGCGGTTATAATTACAAAAGCGTTGTTTATATGGAACACGCTATATGCAGTAGTGTTTATATTAAAGATGTGGTTCCCACTACTGCTTTTACCTAGGTGTTAATGGTAAAAAACAAAGCTTTGAAGTGAGAGAAAAAGTGCACGAAAAAAAAAGAAAACCGTTGATTTGGAACAACATTTATACTGATTTGTAGTTTATTTTCTAATTGTAACTAAAACTTTATAAACCACACTGTGAAGACAATTTACGTAAATCTTTATCTCAATACAAGAAACTTTCTTCTGACTTTACGTACAACAAACAACGACCGATTGCCACTTACCTATAAAACGTTTCGTCTAATGTCGATAGAAGAGTATTCAACTCTTCTAACTGTTCAAAGAGAAGTTGGGGGTCAGAACATTTCATATCGATAACGATTTGTGATGGATATTAAATAGTTTTCTTCATATACTTAAACTACTGAGCGTCAACGAAAATATTTAATTTCGTCCTACAACCGGTGGCGGGTTTCACGACGTCTTTATACACGCTCATGAAAACCAAAACTAACAAACGTTCTCGCTATACCAAGCTACTAAACAACACACGAGAAATGTTGATATGTAAGGCGCATGCGCTGAACTTTCGTTGATTAGCTTTCCCAGAAGTCTGTTTCTATTTTTACACAGGAAAGAGATGACATCGTCATGCCAGCTTCTGATTGGATATTTTATAACCAATCGTTAGCTACGGAGTAAAGGAAAGAAATGACATCATATTATCTTTGGATGCTGATTGGGGGGGGGGGGGTAAGGTTACCTAACCTACAGAACTCTTACCATTCTGTTATGATATCAAACCCGCTCTTGTTAGTGGTTTCTAGAAGGTATAACAACCTTTAATGATTATTTGATATATTTTTTTCATAACTGTGTCATTTTTCTATGTAGAATTCTATCAATTATAACCGTAAAACTAGGAATCGAATTCTTTGAACCCAAAAGAATAAGAGTTAATATTTTATGTTTCATAGCTGCTACAAAATTAGTAAGATTTGATATAATATGTTTCATGGCTGCTAAAAAGTCAGTAAGAATTCATATTTTATATTTCTTGACTGTTTAAAAGACAGTAAGATTTGATATATTATATTTTGTGGATGCTACAAAGTCAATAAGAATTGATATTTTGTAATTCACGGCTGCTAAAAAGTCAGTAAGAGTTGATATTTTTTATTACATAGCTGCTACGAAGTCAGTAAGAGTTATATTTTATGCTTCTTGGCTGCTTCAAACTCAGTAAGAGTTGATATTTTATGTTTTATGACTGCTACAAAGACAGTAGGAGCTGATATTGTCTATTTTGTGGTTGCTACAAAATCAGTAAGCGTGGATATTTCATCTTTCATAATTGCTACAAACTCAGTAAGAATTAATATGATATATTTCATAGATGCCACAAAGTCACTAACAGTTGATGTTTTAAAGTGTTAGGTTTATACTTTAGAAGCATGAGTGACTCAATTCACAGGAAAATAAAGGTTTGATTATGAAAAGTTTCTCTCATATGTTGGATTTTAGTACTTCATTTTAAGCTTCACGGTGCACATTGCAGAAGAACTAAAAGTTCCTTATTTCTTATATTACACAGAATCGTTACCTAAAGGTTTACTAATAATGTTCAAAGTGCAAACGTATGGATAGCTAGAATAATATAAGTGGCTACCTTAATTAACAAGATATTTTAAAAAGTCCTGGATCGTTTTTTTCTAAATCTAAGAATATTAATGTTAGTCATTGAAAACAAATAACACCAACAATACTTGGCCGACAAACGCCACCTCAAACGTTCTATATGCAATGTGGGAATCATCACAAACTCTACCAATCGTTATGAAACCCGAGATGTTATTGCAACAACAACTGTAACGACCCGAAACGGAACACACGTCCAAGTTGGACAGGAAAAGAACACTCATTACTACAAAGATATGATTACAATTAACAAGTAATTTTACTACTGCTATCAAACCATCTTCACCAAAGTATATTTTATTCAGATTTAAAAAGTATGGGAAATGCTACCTTTCATTGTGCTTAGATGGCGTTACTGTCGATTAATTGACCACCTTAACGCTCTACAGTGTAAAGTTTACTTACTCAATAATTTGGATAACGTATATCCAGAATATTTGCTCTTAATTATTTACTTGTTATTAAATAATCGTGTTCACAACTTATTTTACCGTGTTATTTCTATGAGCACGAGAAATAGAAAGGATTGACTTCGTCGTAAAAATGTCTTTTCATCGTGAAAATGATAGGCTTATTAAGTAAACAATGATATGTTATTAATCTTTTCCCTAATTCCGATGTGTCAATAATACCGTGTTATTAATTTTTTTCCCTAATTCTGATTTGTAAACAATATTGTGTTATTAATCCTTACACTCATTCAGACTTTTAAATAATACTGTGTTATTAATTCTTACCCTAATTAAAATTTGTAAATAATACCGTGTTATTAATTCTTACCCTAATTAAAATTTGTAAATAATACCGTGTTATTAATTCTTACCCTAATTCTATTTTCTAAACAATATTGATTAATTTTGATTTGTGAGTGAATATTTTATTATTCTTAAATTTTATCATAATAAGAGTTAAAGCAGACGATTGTAGAAGGTTTTGTTAATAACTAATTGGTGTCGAGAATATAGTAAGTGGCCAGACGACTATGTAATAAAGATATAAATAGCGTGAGACGAACTGGAAGCAGCAGACGGACAGTATTAGACAGGTAAGAAGAGAGAGAATATAGCTATGCGAAGTTAAGTACCGTAGATGTGATAGGCCTAACGTATAGTATATTCGAGTGAAACTAACAGTATAAAAAAAGATTAAAAGGATAATTTTATTCCGTCAAAGCGTGGATCTAAAGTAATTGAATCAGCCTTGGTACACGTTACAAAAGGAACAGAGAATCTTCAGAAGAAAGAAGACCAAACGAATGACGGTAACTTGCGCCACAACTGTAACTGAATCAGACACAGAATACTAGTACGATAGTAATATAGAGAAGATAGTTCGACTTGTCAACTGAAATTCTAAAGTAATTGAATAGGCCTAAGTGGACTTTTGACAACAACAAGAAAACTATATATAGATAGTGTTTATGATATGTCTGTAATTTCTATTTTGTAAAAACTTTATTGTACATACGCTTAACTTGTTCCGAATATATATATATATCATTTGAAAACAAGTAAAGTGTGAGCTGTTTATTCATCGTTGAATTTATCGCTAACAAGTCACAGACACCTACTGTAGAAGAATCTTAAGCCTAACAACAACATAGCATATACTTATACTATTAAGAAATATAATTAAAAGCTATTTATTTCGACAATTGGCAAAAAGAACTTATATATATATAATATAATTTATTTATAAATAATACCATGTTATTAATTCTTTCCCTAATTCTGATTTGTAAACATTATTGTATTATTAATCCTTACTCTAATACTGGTCTGTAAACAATATTGCGTTATTAATCCTTACTCTAATACTGGTCTGTAAACAATATTGCGTTATTAATCCTTACTATAATTTTGATTTGTAAATGACTCATATAAAAAGGTAACACTTCACTAACTCAATCTAATTCACACCATAAAAGTTGTGGTTCATATATAAAACGCGTCTCAACTTCCACTGTGTTTGTCGTATCCAGCCAGGCTGATGAGCCCCGGTATTATACGAAAAGCTTAGTCGATACTGGATATAGAAGATACAATGTGGTTAACGTATTATTATTATATTCCTCCTTCTTTCACTCATAAGTTCTTAGAATTACGATGGTTTGAATTTCGTAGTAATTTTGATCAGTCCAGTCTTTAGAAGTAATGCTATTTGTGTAAATGTGATAGTTTTTATATCAATAAATGTCTGTAAATGTAATAGTCTTGATTTATGTGAAGATATAATACTGATTATTTATATGTAAATGCGACTCTGTTGAATTTTTTATAAATGTGATGCTTATTGTGTATCTGTAAATGAGAGTTTTTTAGGGAGGAAGATGAATTTTCCTTATACTTTCCTATCATATGTAACTATCAAATAATCTATCACCATGTTTACTTTCAGTACTATGTCTAGGTGTATCATTAAATTTTATGCATGACTTCTGTCGGTTGTATCATTGAACTTTGATGCATGACTTCGCCCGAGTGCATCATTTAGTGTATACGAACATTATTTATTGGCTATATATTTGTTTCGAAAATCATACCGATATAAAGTATATCGCAAGTAATAAAATCAGTCTTGTTATAAAAAAAATATAACATAATCATGTAGAGCTGCTGATTATTAGCAGAAAAATGTTGTGTTCAAGATAAAAAAACAGATAAATGTATGATTCAGTAAAGTTCGTCGTTCTATTACAACTTGTTGCTTGGATATATTTACCTTTGTTTGTTGAGGTTAAGTACAAGAAAAACGTTTCTTAGCACACAATTGAAATGTGTTAAATAATACACTACTAAGTTGTATAAAAACACAGCTGATTAATATATTCACTTTACTGACATGTATTAACACACAACAGAATAGTGTCAACACATTACTGAAATGTATTAACACACTACTGAATAGTGTCAACACTTTGCTGAATTGTATTAACATACTACTCAATAGTCTCACCACATCACTGAAATGTATTAACACACTACTGAGTAGTGTCAACACATTATTGAAGTGTATTAACACACTATTGAGTAGTGTCAACACATTATTGAAGTGTATTAACACACTACTGAGTAGTGTCAACACATTATTGAAGTGTATTAACACACTAGTGAGTAGTGTCAACAAATTACTGGGTACTATCAACACATTATTGAAGTGTATTAACACACTACTGAGTAGTGTCAACACATTATAGAAGTGTATTAACACACTACTGAGTAGTGTCAACACATTATTGAAGCGTATTAACACACCTGATTAAACAGGTGCAGTGTGTGTTGGTGATGAAAGGATAGTGTTTTGATTATATTTAAAATGTACACAAATTCCAGACAGCAATACTTACTGAATATTTGTCATCCATGTGCCATAAGAATGTTTTACACGATATAATTATATGCACAACCCATGTTTAGTTTAGCTGAAAAAAATCTCTTATTTTTGACAGTTTTATTAAGATTGACGTGATCAGGTAGGTAGGTAGTAGACGCAAAAGTTGCTGTATTAGAGATTTTTGAATTGTTATACCGGAAATGTTAGCGACCTTTTTAGCGTATTATTAGTATAATATACGCATAATATATCATAACCAATACTCTGAATGGTCTGTTTTTCGCTTAGGAATTCTTTAGGGTGGTTTTTCGGCGCGTTAATTATTTGGAAATCTTGGCGATCTCTACTATTAATTACTACCGTACATAAAATATGTTTTGAATAATCTTATAATAAAGTAAATGTAAATTTTATTGACGTTGTTTTTAAAAAAATAATCAAAGTTTGTTGACAATAGCTGTTCATACTTTATTAATCTGCCTCAGTTCGAGAATGATAGTGTAAACTGTAACACTTCACAAGAAATGAAAGGGATGGAAGAATAGGAATTTTCTTTTAAATTCTTAAAACTAGAAGTTTATTTGGGCTTCTTTAAAGATTTAGTCTATCTTCATCTATATTTCTATTCTGGACATTTTCTTTGGTTAAATGTGTAGGTGATATACTGAGATATGATAAAGTTACAATGATTCATTATGTTGTATTTCTACGATGTATAGACATTAGAAGGTTTGACACTTAATTTTGTATTTAAAAAGGTACTTTAGCCTTTCTAGTTTTCAAAAATTTCTTGAAAAGTTTTATTTTGCATATTATTGGTGTAGAAAGATACACAAAAATAAAAACTACAATAAAAATGTCTCCCTTGTGGAGAAAACAATGTTCATTATTGACCATTTAACAAAAATAGGAAAATATCAGTCACGGGTCAATAGAAGTTACAGACAAATAATATATTTTCTTCGTAAATGAAATAAATATTCTTAATAGTTACAATAAAAAAGATTAAACCCAAGATAAGACTCCATCCACCGAAAGAGCACACATGGTATAAAAAAATTCAAGCTGATTGATTACCGGAAACACATTTTTTTCTTTACCGCTCAATTTTCTTATAATGCAAACACAGTACTCTTCTGGCCCAAGGGTTCTTACCATCTGTTCGTTGTGATACTCTTGTGGTTCGAGGGTTTTCACCATCTGTCCCTTGTAATAGTAACTCGATTCGAAGGTTTTCACCGTCTGTCCCTTGTAATAGTCTCCTGATCCCAGGATTTTATTCGTCTGTCCCTTGTGATAGTCTCCTGGCCCAAGGGTTCTTACCATCTGTTCGTTGTGATACTCTTGTGGTCCGAGGGTTTCACCATCTGTCCCTTGTAATAGTAACTCGATTCGAAGGTTTTCACCGTCTGTCCCTTGTAATAGTCTCCTGATCCCAGGGTTTTATTCGTCTGTCCCTTGTGATAGTCTCCTGGCCCAAGGGTTCTTACCATCTGTTCGTTGTGATACTCTTGTGGTCAGAGGGTTTTCACCGTCTGTCCCTTGTAATAGTCTCCTGATCTCAGGTTTTATAGCGCCTGTACCTTTATGATAGTCTCATGGCACCAGGGTTTTATTTTCTATCTTTTATAATAGTATCCTGACCTCAGGCTTTTTACTGTTTGTGATTCTTCAAGAATTTGGTTTGTCAGTGTCTTGCTCTAGGCTGGACCTGTCATACATGATATGTGGAACAAAAAAATCCAGTTAGGAGTATTTTTAGTTCCATTATAATAACTATCTGTAAACGGATGCACGATTAATGACAACATTTCTCAAGTTTTAAATATGATTGACCTTTAGGATGCAAGTTTTGTAAAAACAGAACTTGGAAAAGAATTTGGACTTTTTATTATGCAGTTTAGGAAGTGACAAATGTTGTGTTAATGATTTTACACACAGACAAAATATCAGTCATCAGCAAGAGTACCCGTATCATCCGCGACATTAATTTCATTGATTACACGGGGAGGCGTGCGTGTACGTCATTCACCTTGTAGGTTTACTGAATAAGTGCTACATTAACGTCACCTTCGTTTGGTGTCAGCTTCACCTAATAAAGCTTAAAATGGAACTGTTCGACACATTGCATTTCCAATAAAATGAGATCTGTTTTTCAGCCAGTTTGTCAGTACAATCTACGACGTCAAAACAACAGAAAGACCGTGACTTACCTATTTCATTATTGTACCAAATCTTCTTCACATTTTGGTATGTCAAAAATTTCAGCAAAAAGAGGTGGGAGTTTAAGTCTTGCCCAGTTTGCTCTAAACCATTGAAGGTGTTTCATGTGGTTTTCCCCAAGAGAGCGAAGCTCTGACAACTTCATCATCAGAGAAGGGAAGAGATGGGGTTCACTAGGATGATTACGTCCCACCTGGAGTTTCAAAGCATCCATCAGCTGTTCCTGCTGCTGGTCAATACTCTTGTTTTCATAGATACCCATCCTTTCTAGGTACACAAAAAGTAACAGTTCAGAACCTATCCAAAACAAGGAAGGTACAAGTGGAAAATATTTTACAAATTAAAATATTTTTTTCAGCAGTTTGTATTTGTTATGTAAATCATTTATTTATTGTTACGACAGCGGAAGTCACGTGACGCTGGTAACACGTGCTGAGATTCTCGAAGGATCATGAATTTTCCTGGCAACTCTAGTTTGTTCCAGGCGCCCTGTTTTTTTAGTATATAAGCCCGGCAAATAAAGCGAGGATAGAATTGTACAGACAGATAGATATAGAGAGAGATAACTGAGTCAAGCAAACAGTAGGCACCGTAAGTAAAGTGTGTGAATCACTGTGATCTATAGCCTGTGTTTATAAAAGTTGTTAAGTTTAAAGTGACTGTGGAAACTCTGTGTATTACAAAATTGTATCGAGAAAGAATATATACTAGTTTTAATTAAGAAAGGACTTGTATCGCTGAAGGAAATTAACAAACGAGCAGATACGCAACATTATCTTACTTTTAGTTTAACTAGAGTGATCGTTTTTCTATCTATAGGTCCTATGGCTTAGTGATTTAATAAAGAAATAGCCTAAATTTAGTATACACATGCATTTTAAACAGAAAATTATAACCCGATGAGCATCGAGAAAACCAAGTATAGAGCATATTTTAGTTTATCAGTTCACTGATAGATGGCGGTAAATAAGATATAACTACAGTCAATTTAATATATGTAAATCTTACCCGAACAAAGTTTGCTAACTATTAAGCAATAAAAAAATTAATTGAAACCTTCACTACCTTGTATTTATTCTATATATACTTTGATGTAAGGATGAATATGTGTTTTAAAGATTTGTTACATCAAATAATCTACTTACCGGAAGTGAACAATACAACAGCTGAGAACAACCCGATTTCGGTGTCATTCAACTGCAGATTGTTGAAAGAGATGACGAAGTTAAACGCAGTGTTCACAAATTCATGCTGGAAAGAATAACATTCTGATAAAGAATTTTATAAACACTCTTATAAGTGTTTTGTGAACATTTTGAAACTATTTTGTGAAAATTCTGACATGTTTTGCAAATATTTTTAGTGTTTTGTAAACATTTTGACAAAAGTAAAACCTTAACAACAATATATTTGGCTTTCATTGACGGAAAATATTATTGTTAGCTAAGTACCAATGACTTTCACTAACCTTACTTTGGCTCTCAGTGACTTCAGTACGTTAGTGATCATTAAGTACCTATGTTTTTCAGTAACCTAACTATGCCATTAACTATTAGATAGTTATGGATTTCAGTGACGTCAAGATATTAAAGCTCTATTAAAAGTTTCAGACTTATAATTAATCAGGGAGTGTTACTGATGTGTTATGAAACAGATATTTGTGATTCATTTTCGAAGTTAGTGTTTTTCTCTTTTGGGTTCTTTTCTTAATTTGTGTGAAGGTAACGTTGTTTAAGTTGTGAGAAGGTTACATTATTGATGTTGTACTAGGAGTATTAGATTGTTGAAGTTGTGTCAAAGTCACATTGTTGAAGTTGTATCAAGGTTATGTTGTTGGAGTTATGTCAATATTATATTGTTGTAGTTTTTTCAATGTTATGTTGTTGAACTTGTGTCAACGTTATTTTGTTGGAGTTATCCCAACGTTATGTTACTGAAGTACAGGTTTTCGAATTTTGTCAAAATTATATTATTGAATTAGAATGTGTGTGAAATTTACATGCGTTGTTTGTAAAACTGTAGGTTCCATTTTTTTAAATTTAGAGTATATTTAAAGTTTAAATAAATACTTTATGTTTTTTTTAAATTATCCTTCTACTAACGTTTTTATTATCTTTAGTATAGAATTAGGGGTTTCTTATAACACGTTTAACCTTACTTAACATTACCATGCCAATCGACATATTTTTCAAGAGCGAATGACATAGCTTTACTCTAACGTTTTTTCATCTCACTCAACAATTAAAAATAGTTCACAACGTGCTCTGTCATTCCATTTTTCACAAAATCAACTTATTAAAGTTACCTACATCATACATAACTTCCATCTGCTGGCGAGTTATGTAACAACCATCACTGAATGTCACGCTGTTGTCTACAGTGTTGACCATTCTGGCGATGCGAATCAACCACACTTCAAAGAAGCCTAATTTGATGAGGATTAGTTGGTCATCTTGAATCAAGTCCAAAAATTTGGGGATACGCTTTGCGAACTCCACTACCCTTTGAATGGAGGGAGTGGCCAACACAGCAAATTGCTGCCACATAACGATCTTTTGGTCCAAGCTGTCGGCTGTACTTTGTTTACCATCTGTTGTCGTGGCTTGAAACTCGTCTAGTCTCTGTGGGACGAAAAGAAATTTAATACCTGACGACTTCACCAGATACTAACTATTCCTTCTATTGTTTATTATTAATTACTGTAAAAAATAGACGTTTTATGCAATATTCTCCTGGATAACACTGCACCTATTAGTTTGGTAACGATTAATAATGTTTTGTTTTAAAGATTAAGCTTTTTTCTTTTTCGTACTTTTATTATATCAACTAGTAATAATTCTCGCAAATAGAAAACAAATAAAAATGGCACGAGTGAAATATCAAAGAACAAGCTTAGTTACCAGAAACATTATTAAAAAAATGTTTGGGAACTAGCCCACTGTGTTGATACAGGTCACGGATAAGGTCTTAGTCACTTAAACTAACACTATAGTTCAATATCTAAAAAGTTAGCCTTATCGTATTTCTGAAAAGTCTTCTTTTTCCTTATTACGTTTCGTGAATTTTTACTTTTTACATCATCAGATCTGAAGTTACAAGGAAAATTCACAAAAAGTAATCGTGAAAAAGAGAAAAGAAAACCTTTCAAAAAGGAAGTTAAGACAAATGTCACAGAATAATTCGACTCCAGTAGGAAATGACAATTAGAACACTTCAAATTCTCCCCACCATATTTCAGCTGTGACAATTCTTAGTGAACTGATTCTTCAGCAACACCGAGAGATGAGCCACTACTTGCAGGCCAAGCCCTGATATTCAACATACTAAGTTCGTATCTCAAAAAAACACACACTCAGGAAGAGAAGGTTCTAGAGCGTGATGTTTCAGGAAAGTAGTCCTGTGGAGGACGGAAAACCAGGTGGAACATGATGACTCGTCCATTTGTATTTTAAACATTACAATAACGGTAAATAAAATAAAAGTATAACTCAATCAAGTAAATGTATATAAAACCAAGTAATATTATAAATATTTCTGGCTCCCGAACTTGCTTTGAGTTATTGTTATTTTGTACAATAAAAAAAAGTTTTTAATCATCTTTAACAACGATTTGTTTAAGCTTATAGATAGTTACAAATATTGCTGGTTTCCGAACTAGATTTCGAGTTTTTTCTTCCGTGTAGGCACAGCTGGTGTGATGAGCTTGAGAAATTGTCAGAATGACGTCATACATGGCAATCTGTTTGTTTTCTAACTCTCTCTGCGACTGGTCAGCCTCAGCCTGAGTAACTCGACCATCTTCATTAAGTTCTCTCGATCTTTTTGGCACTCGACCAAATCGTACAGCTAGCGAAGATAGACGATGTTAGGTGTAAGTTGGGAAACACTGACATTACGGTAAATAAGGTATAAACAATACTATATCGCCATCTATTGCTCTAAATGATCTAAATGTCACTATTATTATTTTTCGGAATAGACCTAAACACCTTAACATTACATAAAAAGGAGTATTGTAAAATCTATTACTTATTAATAGAAACAGCCATTCAAAAAGTGGTAAAATTATTGAGAATCCAGAATATAAAGTAAACAAAAAGTGAATACCATACGGGCACATCGGCTTGTACAGAATAATTTGAACTAGTTAATACGGCTGGTTTCAACATTCTAAAGTGTATTGAAGCTACTACTACTATACTGTTAATATGTGATTTATTTTCGCTTCAACACCCTATAAAATGAAGATTAGTAACAATACTGCTAATAAAATTGTAGCACTAGATATTCAATAATACTTTTAATCTTATCCATACATCTTTGAATAAATTAAAATGTATACTTTAAATACCATTGTATTTATGAAACAAAATCAAATAAATACTTTTTTACCTATCAGTTCAGCTAATAAAATATGTCATCTTGTTCCGAAAAACAGGTTTTATGTAAAACAAGAAATAATAAGAACATAATAATTAATAGCAAGATTATTATGGTGGAAAACTAATTAAAAAGAAAGTAGTGACATCTGACGAAAACTCAAATAAACAAACAGTTAAGTTAGAGTTAAGGAACAAATAAAGATGTGAAATATGCAAGAAAGGAACCAAGTTAATGAAATACTGTAAACATGCAATCCACGAGAATAGTCAAGTTGTATAATGTAGACAGATTGTACGTTATTGACATTTCGCGTCTTTATATAGTTGGTTCCTTAACTCTAGCTTGAATGTTATATACACGTAAATTGTTTGGTGATTACGAAGTACTGGAAATACCAGACGCCGGTGAGAGCTTATTTCGTATTAGTAGAGTAAAGAGCACGTGATTGTGACTCGAAATTATTATCAGGCTAGAAAACGTTTTACTGTTGCACTAAACACACAAAACTAAAGACCACATAAAATAAAACACTTTGGGTCACTTAGAATGAATACCAAAAGTATGAGGAATTATAAGAAGTTACTTTAAGTGTGAACTCACAGTCTTTGGACATTCCCACGGCAAGACACTTCTTGAAGCGGCAATACTGACAGCGGTTCCGGTTTAGACGGATTACCAGACACTTGGCATCACGGAGGCACCTGTATTCAATCTGTTTTTGTATGCTTCTTCTGAAGAAACCCTGAAAAATGACAGACAACCATTAAAGTGGTTGTCGTTATATTGAAAGATGACAGACAATCTTTAACGTGGTTGTCGTTATTTTGAAAGATGACAGATAATCATCTATAAAGTGGTTGTCGTTATTTTATAAGCTATGTTTTTAAACTTAAACATTGAATGGAAAGAATGATTCTTGCTATAGATTTAAGATAGTCAGAATATAAAAAACCCAGAATTCGTGAGTGGACAGAGGGCTAATATAAACAAACAAAACAGAATATGAATATTGCTTATAAAAAATAGCTATCAGGTGTAACTTGTGAACAAAGTGAAGTATAGCGTTGATGGCTAAGCTTAAGACTAAGGTTTATTATCGAATTTAAGGTTTATTATGATTAGCTACCGTATCTGAATGCTGGATACATTCGCCGATGCCTTGTGGTTGGAGTGCTCGATTGGCAACCTGAGGCTCATTGGTGCGAATCCTATCACAGAACATGCCCCACCTTTTCAGCTGTGGAGGCGTTATAATGTGAAGGTCAATTCCAGTATTCAATTAGAGTAGCTCAATTGTAGGCGTTGGATGGTATTACCTAGATACCATCCCTCTTCTTCATTTTTTTATTTTATTTTTATGGACGGGCAGTTTTTCAAATCTCAATTTCTGCTCAATGATAGGTTAGGTTAAAGAAAAAGTATCAGAGAAGGAGGTAACACTGTTCCGTGTGATTTGCCTTTGTCATGCGATTCTTCAGGTGATATTTAAAAGAGTTGTGTATAATTACAAACCATAAATATCAAATTTACACTGAGATAAGGACAATTGAATACTTTACTGTTTCTGATCGGTACAAAAACTGTGACATCTGGCAACCCTAATTGTGTGTGTGTGGAATGGATGATAGATATTATTCTTCCATATCTTATTATATCAGTCTATATTAAAACAGGAAACAGTAAGTCTTTCTATATTTTCATTTCTTCTACTATTCACACGACTACCCTCTAATATTGAAACTGTTAAATATTAATATTATGAATATGTAATAAAGAACATGAGCCGCTTATTATCAATAGAAGGG
>NW_013666143.1:232039-243267 GCF_000517525.1 Limulus polyphemus
TTACTATATTTTCATTTCTTCTACTATTCAACACGACTACCCTCTAATATTGAAACGTGTTAAATATTAATAATTATGAATATGTAATAAAGAACATGAGCCGCTTATTATCAATAGAAGGGAGAGAATAAATAGACAGAGAAAGTAAGTAAACAAAAAGTGTAGGAGGATTGTTGTGTAAAACTGATGAAAACCTAAGTTTGATATAAATTAGAAATTTGTAGCTTTTTAAATTTAAAATATAACATTTTAAAGGACAAATCTTTTTAATTCAGTATTTAATCTTGATTGATTAACCTAATTCCAACTTGTTCATGTGTGGACGACCGATCCGCCATCTTAGAACCTTCATGCTAGAAACATTAGACCAGCTTTATTCCAAACAACTATGTAATTTTCACAATACAATCCAATCTTTGTAATTTAACAATGTTATGTCCAGTGAACTTCAAGTTTTAGTTAAACTTATTAGAACAAATAGATGTAATATTCTCATTTCTTGAGTTGAGAAAGAATGTTCGCCATTCACGTAACACAATGAAGCGGTCAGTACTGGTCAGTAATAAGAGTGGTAATGCTGATGAACTTGCCCACATTTTGGAAGGGAACACTCTATGCTGTAATAAAATAGTCCTCGTTCTGAGTTCCTTGACTATGACCTAACGGTAAATATTATTTAAAGAATTATTTATTTATATGTCTTCAAAAGTTTTTTTTGTTAACCGTACAAAGATACATAGTGAACAAATGCAGCTAATTTTCTACGTTGTTTTTTTAGAAAACTGAACTATGAACACTAAACTAAAATGTAGTCCAATGCCCCCCCCCCAAAAAAAAACGGTGTGTTCTTGTTGTTGTTCATAGTTGTGGTTCTTTTTGTTGCTGATAATTCTCATAGAACTGTGTTCTTCTTGTTGTTAATAGTTTCGATAGGACTGTGTTATTGTTATTCGACCAAAAAATGACGCCAAGAAGATACATTATGGCATGAATTCAATAATGAACGGTAGAGCTTTCGCTTTCTCTACCGACTACATTAAAAAAAAACAAATTACATTGGAAAAGGCAAAGCAAGCTTTAATTACAGCGAAAATGACGTCTCCTGGATTCTCTGTGAACTAACTGTGGTTATACGCCCTATTTCACACAGCAGGCTGGAGGCACCAGAAGAGGAGGATAAGGAAAATGGTCTGAATTACTAGGTTATGTTTAATTAAAGCTATGTTTCTATTTAATTATAATACAAAATATCGCTTTCCATGAAGTGTCACATAAACCGAACAACATCTGTAATGAAATAAAGATTATAATTTCTTTAGAATTTTGTAATTACTTACGACGCATACAAAAATGTATGTTAACACATTAAGCTGTTTTCTTCTTTTACAAATTTGAAATACTGAAATTTACAATACTGTGATAAGGCAAAATCAATGTTATTAAATAATGCCCCCCCCCAGATTCTTATTACATTAAGCAGTCCCTTAATCTGAAATGGACATTCAGCTTATGCTATGTATGGTGGTCTTGTCACTTCAGAACTGAATCACAAAATTTAATGTACTCCACATTCCCAATGACAGGATTTTGGAGAAGCCATTTGGACCTTTCATATCTGAAAAATGGAAACCAATCAGTCACAGCAGAGAAGAATGAAACCAATCAGTCACAGCAGGGAATAATGAAAGTAACCAGTCACACCAGTGAAGAATGGAAGCCAATAAGTCACAGCAGCGAAGAATGGGAGATAATTAGTCACAGAAGATTTTCTGGGGGAACAAGTGTTTCAGAGTGTCTTTAGCAGAACTTCTAGTCATTTGGACATCTCGACAAAGCATACCAGCATTCACAACAAAGGCAAATGACCACTGTCTGCCGATTAGGGTCTTATTAGGATATCTGCTACAGATTGAATCAGATGTTTGCAGCCGCAACTGAAAGTCTTGTTACAAGTGCTGAGAAGATGTTTCAAGTTCACCTATACGCAACTCACAAAACTGCTCGCCTGTAATTCTGGAAAAAAGATATCCGGCAGACTATCGAACATGTAATGAATGTTCTTTGGAGACGCGTCACACTGGATTAAGTGACTAAATAGAGGTTCTTTTGGAGAGTTTATTGAGGATACCTTAGCAACGCTCTGATTTTAAGCAAACAACAAGAATTTGTGCGTGACTAAAGAATTCTTGATGAAAAAATTTTGCATTGCGTTTATTTATATTTATATGGCCTGTGGACGCATCAGAAGCAATGTTGTCTGTAGACTTTTAGTAAACAATATTGTCTTTGGTTCTTACATTTTGGTACGAATAGTACTCATATTATAAATCATTTCCGAAACAACACTGTCCATGATCCGTAGACTTTTCGAAAACAATAACGTCCACGGTCCGTAGACATCTCAAAAACAAAAATATCATAGATTTTAAACGTTTTGAAACCATACTGTTCACGGTCTTTAGACATTTCGGTAAAAAACAAAACAAACATGATAAATATATGTTTATAATAAAATTCACAAAATATTTTTTATTATATTGCTTCCTGCATAAGAGACGCACCTACTAGGTCTACCTAGGGGACATCTAGTAAATAAGAAAATAAAAACAGCCGCAAGGAGCGATATGTCAAAAAATGTGAACGTAATTTTCTTCACTCTTAAAACACATTCAGGAAAAATATATATGTATCGACATACCCAAGTTCTGTAGCTGTTTACTTCACTCTCTAAACACGATCAAAAAAATATACACAAATGAAAAGTCTGACTAAATTTATCTTCAACACCAGAGTGAAATTAAACAAAACTAAGATCATGAAATAAACGTATTTTAATCTTATTAACAAGTCCCCTAGTGGGACAGCGGTAAGTTTACGAATCTACAAAGTTACAATGTGGGGGTTCGATTACTTGCGGTGGATACAGCAGGTAGCCTAAAATTGCTTTGCTCTAAGACAAACAAACTTATTAATTATGTTTTCATTGGAATTTT
Source organism: Limulus polyphemus (assembly GCF_000517525.1). Classification (NCBI taxonomy): domain Eukaryota; kingdom Metazoa; phylum Arthropoda; class Merostomata; order Xiphosura; family Limulidae; genus Limulus; species Limulus polyphemus. Next base: position 235,033 of record NW_013666143.1, read on the forward strand.
AACCAAGACGTTAGGCCTCAAGTCTCATCTTGTTGCCTATGACTACGACACCAAATACACCAATCTTAAACTGTAGCTAGGTTGCCACCAGACAGTATAGAACCGTTTTTTAAATCTCTGTAACACAACTGAATTGTTTCAGATCATGTCTCAGTTCTATGTGAAATAATATTGCTTTAACAAGATTTTAATTGTAACAGCTATGTAAGTAACAGCTCATGTTACTAATGCGTTTAAAAAGTTGGCTGGCTTGTGAGTGAGAATTTAGAAGATTTTTTAAAATTTACCTTTAGATAATCACATATTAAGTTTAGCGCGTGCTTCAACATTTATACACTTCGGTAAATTTTGTTTGTTTAATGTATATCGTGTTAAACAACGTTTACTTGCTACATATAATGATTTCTTCCTTAGTTTTCAATTAATCATTACAATATGCCAAAAATGCAAACACTCAAGTCAGCAAAGCCACTAATGGTCAGTACTAATTTTTTGCCACCTTTCAAATGCTACACATGTAATTGTTCTTTCTTGAGAGAAGGTTTAGGACAGAGGAGAGTATACTTGAAAGGCATCATTAATCGACTGCCTCTATCTAGGAAGTTTTGGTCGATGCAAAAGCAGATTTTAATTTGATAAGATGATCAAAATAACTATTTATTGCTGAAAGAGGAGAATAAATTAAATATAAAGTCTCCAAAAATAAAAACTTAACCTCACCTTACATCCCTCGCAAGACGTCACCCCGTAATGGTAGCCTGACGCCTTATCTCCACAGACTCTACAAGGAACAAACGATTTTGAAGGAGAAGAGCTGTTGGAATCAGCGACGGCTAAGCTTGGGTCTAGGAAAATAAATTTACTTCAAACGTTAGCTTGAAAAGAAATAGAACTGCGTCATTTATTATTGTAAAACGAAACAGGGAACTAAACTTTAGTATACTTTCTTCACTCTACATTAAACGTTAATTTTATTCATTGTCAGGAAATATAACAATATTTAATTATACAATACGAATATCGGTTTTTGATTAAATTTATTGCAGCAGCTATTTAGATAACGTAAAAAGTGATTAAAGAAGAATGAACAATGTGGAAACTTGAATCCATCCGCTAAACACACCTCCCAGTTTGTAAGGTTCCCGGCTCTACCAAATGGAACAAAATAAAAACAGCGTGATCTAAGATGGTGTTAGTACTTACTATATCACACGATATGATTGCCTTCCATCACTCGTGCCAAATTCTATATATATCACAAAGGAATCTATCTAGTCAATAGGATACATAATCATAGCTTAATAATAATGTAACAATAAAACGTCTAAAATCTGAATACATATGTATTAAATCTATTTATATACCCAACAAATTAGATTTTTATACAGTTGACAAAGTAAAATACAATAAAGACAGTTATAATAAAAATGAGAAGTCGCCAGAAACTAGTCTGTTCAACAGAAATATTAAACTAGTCAGTTCAACAGAAATATGAAACTAGTCAGTTCAACAGAAATATGAAGCATAGCCGTTTTTATTCGCTCAAAAATATTACTTTTTTTGTCTCTCAATCGTAGTAGAAAGCTTGCCTTGAATCTGAATATTCCATTATAGTATACACCTCAGGATCACACGAGCATAAAGTCTAGTAAACAGTACACCTGAAGATCACACAAACATTGAGTCTAATATACAGTACATCTCAGTACAAAACGTGTTATCAGCTTCGCACGTCTGTTCTTGTCAAATTATATATGTTAAAGCATCGAAGAAAAAATATTCTAAGGGTACTACTACTGAATAATAATTAAATGCATATTTTCTTATCAGAAGCCTAAGCTTTACTTCCGACATTTTAAGAACTTTCAATTATCTTTAGATTTTTCTGATCATTTTTCTTAATAAATCAATGTCTTGGTATTCACTTTTCCAAAAATAAAAACCGAGTGTATCATCACTTCAAAGTCAAACTCTACCACAGTATCATAATATCAACAGCGATAATATTGAAAAGTTTGCTTGATTAGCTAACTTTACCAAGGAAGGAGTTAGTAAAGGAATTTCGTTTTTCATCCCACACCTCTACTCTTCTGAATGATAAACAGACTGATAGATATATCTTGTAAACTGAACTGAATAATTAAGATGTTTTTAACACTTCTGTTCTTCAGGAAGTCCTAAAGAAAAAGAAACTGGCCACACCCATTAGGTTAATGACCTTTTCTATTATAAGTCGACTCACGCGCCTACTTACGCGAGAAAATAGTAATGACGTCATATGTATATATAAATTGGCATACGAACGTTAATAGTGGCATGTTCCTCGAATATAAAAGTTTATAAAATCATGATAATAACAGCATAGAAGAATATCATTATCATAGCCTCTAGTAGAAGTAAATCTAAATAGTGTAATTGACATAACACAGCCTCTAGTAGAAGTAAATCTGAATAGTGTAGTAGACATAACACAGCCTCTAGTAGAAGTAAATCTGAATAGTGTATTAGAAATAACACAGCCTCTAATAGAAGTAAATCTTAATAGCGTATTAGAAGTAACGTAGCCTCTAGTAGAAGTAAATCTGAATAGTGTAATAGAAATAATGTAGCCTCTAATAGAAGTAAATCTGTATAATGTATTAGAAATAACGTAGCCTCTAGTAAAAGTAATTAATATTTTGAAAAGCGATGGAAATACTTCTGCCGACAGCGTCAGAGGAACTCAAATTCATGGAGACCACTAATCATACGCGAGGGAAAGTGTGATTTCTGCGTCGCCATGTTTTTTAGGTCCGGTCGTCTGTACTCCAAAAGTGCACCATTCTTATACATCCTCAATATATCCTGAAGTGCACAATTTCCAACGGCCTTACTAATGCTTTTTGTTAATCCTTAAACAGACATGTTGATTTAGGATTTGTTATAACTTACATACAGTTGTTTGTTCCTAGAAGAAAAAAAAAGCAATTGTTCTTAGAGAAATAATTAAATTAATGAGACATATAACCGCTAAATAAGTGAATTGATGAATATAGAGCAGTGAAACCAGTAAAAATCGTGTTAATTTTATTTTATTAAATTATTTATATAAGTTGAGTCGTAGAAGCGCTGATTACGAGTTGCTTCGTATTGAATTTTAGTGTTTTATCTTATCACATATTTTTTGACCAGCCAATGGCAATGGAAACACTTGGAGCTATTTATCCTAATACTGTGACTCTTGAGTTTCAGTTGGTCAAACATACCACTGTCCCCTCCATCAATCACTCCTTCTACAAAACCTTCTGTTTCTGTTTTAGAATAAATACATGCCAGAACATTTTCGTTCTTAGTTTGACTTGATAACATCACAGATTGAGATTACATTTTTGTACCACGTGTGTTCCGTTTAGTCCTAGTTACACCCAACGCCATTTCACTCTAAGATTAGACCCCCAGTGGTTCAGCGGCAAGTTTGCTTGCCTATAGTGCTCAAAATAGGGTTTCAATACCCGTCGTTGGTACAGCAAAGATAAACCATTGTGTTACTTTGTGTTTAATAACAAACACAAAAACTCTTCTAAACATTTGTTTGTTAGTACTATTATCTGCCACCTGGCGGCTACCTTACTTCTCTTGCTGAACACAATGTAGTAAACTGATTCCCTGAAGGAATTCAAAATTTTCACCATTATGACATAACATGTAAGGCCACCACGAATTCCGTTTTAGTTCACACAGCAGGAATTATTCAAACAAATAAATATTTCATGCCAATTTTATTTATACTGAAGTAAAAGTAGTGGCTTAGAATTTCCACTAGTTACTCTCTTTTAATCAAATTCTAATACTAAATACTGCATAAACCCCTTAAGAACCAATCAGAATTTTGTATTATTAGATCTATGACAATACAAGTGTCACACACACACTATTCATTGTCATCCATATCAGGCACCGAATAAGTATCAACCATATGATCAGAAATGTAAATGATTGATCACTCAGCTGACTAATGACAGTGTACGGAGAGGTCGGCTGGATTCTAAATACACCTGCTAACTGCCTGAGATCGGCTGAATACTAAGTGGTCTTTACTTGCAAACGTCAATATTATTTGTTTTCATAAGAACGAACTCTATCAGAAAAGGGAATAAGCTTAAATCCCCCACAATGTCTATAATGAAATTTTTTCCATAGTGGAGGAAAAAAGAAAGAAAATGTTATATGTATTAAAGGAGGCACCCTAGATGGGCGGCTCCTGTAAATACAAATCTATACAAAGAAAAAATTAAAAACATAATATCTATTAGAGGAAATAACTTAGCTTAAGTATTTATATATCATGAATGGTACAATGTAAACTCACTAACTAGTATTCGTGATGTTTTAATAGAATACAAGCTCAGCCTCAGAGTATCCTGGGATTTCTCGAGGTACAATAGCGTACCCAATAGACTGTTTTATAATTTCCTTTAATTAAACGGGTGCCCATTTATTGCAACGTTAAAAGAAGGGTCATTGACCTTGTTCGCAGCTTACATACTGAAGTTAATCCCAATTTTTACTAAAATTTAAATGTTTGAAAATAACTACTATAAGGAATCTCTAACAACATTCTATTAACAAAAAAGTAGTGGGGGATTATCCTAGAAAGAAACTTTTCTATTTCAGGGTTCATTAACTCTACCGTGGTCAATGGAAAGTTTGTCACCAACTTTTTAACTTTTTCCTAAACTGACGCATCAGTTTTTAAGCTACATATAATTTCAAACTCGTTATATGTTAAAAAAAACGCACGACAGCGGTAACGTCGAGTCAGGCAAGTTGCATTTAGCGGTCATTCACCTTGAGTGCATGCCCGTGAACTTGGCCCACATTCTACCTTTCCATCTAGCCAACAGAATCAATGCTTCTCAAGGTGGCGATACAGGTTCATTCAACAGCGCTGTTTAGTTGTGATTTCACCTTTAATAAACGTAGATTCTGAGAATGTGGCAGTATTCGTGAAGTGTATAGTTTCTTCGTAATAATAAGTTATTCTATCGACAGCCAAAGCGATAATAGAAACACGTCGGTTCAATGTCAAGGCTAAAACAGATAGGGAAAGTCGGCTGGAGTTCAATGAACGTAGATGCGCTCAAAGCCCCATGGCCCTTGGGTCTTGAGCTGATGTATAAAGTTAGTTTCGCTTCCTCATAGATCTGCTTTGTAGTTTCTTACGTCACACTAGGCAAAACGTTTTGTATGCTTAAAGTATGATACAGTGTCACACTCGACGAAACGTTTTGTATGCTTATAGTATTATATAGTGTCACACTAGACGAAACGTTTTTTATGTTTAGAGCACAATATAGCTATAAAAATATAATAATTTACTGCAACAACAAATTGGATCGTGTGTTATTTTGCTCGAAATTTTACCTCATCAGCACAGAATATATGGGACATACTCACCATACTTATTGGAGGTTTTTTCATAAACAGGCTTCGAGAGTATGGTGATACTGGAACTTTGGGGTTCCAGGTCGTATAATACACTCACGGAAGATGTACCGAGCTCCAGAGAAAGGGGGCTACACATCAAGGCTGTAGGGCTTTCTATCAAGCTAGGATAATCAAGGGAAGGATAAGAAACCAAATCTGTATATTCTTTAGTTCCAAATCCCAAGTCGGTTGCCTTGGACACTGGAGACTCATAACAATCGGGGTGTTTGTCTTCATAGCCTTCCTTTTTAATGGAAAGAGATCCAGCGAAGCCAATTCCTAAATCTGAATTTCTATCAATACCAAAATCGTCCGTCGAATTAACAGTGGATGACGCAGGAGCCAAAACCCCGCGAGACTGGTCTGCTTGCTTAGATTCGTCCATTACTATGTTGTCGCTTTGTATCGGTCGCAGTCAGCAAACTAGAGGAATTTAAACTCAAAACAAGACGAAACGAGAGATAAAACCAGTGAACTTTTTGTCAGGACCTAGTCCACAGTTTCACGTTTCTCTTAAGAGAACCCATAACAGTAGAGCTTATGGTGTTGTTTCTAACTAAATAGGCGAGACAGCAGGAATTGACTCTACTAGTGTAACTAAGTGTTGAAGATTCCTAATGGTTACAAATTATAAAAAAACGACTAAGTTTTATACACTTTATATGGCTGTGGCATTAGACTGACCGCTTAGCTAAGATGACTAAAGGCTTCCACCGTCTTATAGTCTATCGCGGACGCGGGAGTGGGTCAGAGAGTACTTTCTTCACTGGCTACAGATTTGCAACTGAAGCGGTCTATCTGTGTTTACCTGGTCGGTCGTTGAACTAGTAAGGTACAGAGATGCGGAAGCTGAACACACCCCCCTAGTCCCAGCCCGCTGAGATCCAGCTATTAGCGCGAAATCTGAGCCAATCAAAATTATGGTATATGTCTTACCTGTTCAACGTGCTCTTTTTGAACTTCACGAGAACTCGTCTTATCATCTAATATTTCGTCCGTCTCCATAAATTCAATATGAAAGTAGATTCAGTTACTTTTATATGCTTATTTACGTTTTGTCTTATATGTGCTCCAAAGTAACAATCTGATTTATTACATAATATATATCTTATATTTGCTTCTCAACTGATCATTAGTCAGAAATGTATAATTTTATTTCGAGGTATCCTAACCATGTTGAAGAAAGTAATTATTTTCTCTCTGTCTAAAACACAACAAAGTCCTTTTTAGTGTAGTTTAAAGAAATGTTCCCTGTAGTTCCAATTACATACAACTTTTTGTCTATACAATATTAACTTGTATCACTAATACGGCAGATGCCCAACTTATATGTCGACAGATAGTCCTAGTAACTAAAACAACACTGAGTGTCAGAAGCGTTGACATTCATATGTAAAGAATAATGAACTAAGCGATGTCTAATATTATGACAACAGACGTCAGTGACACTACATTTATTTAGCAACCTGAAATTCTGAAGTTTGTATATAACGAACATCCGACGACAATCATGCAATACTGAATGAAATTTTCTATTATATCAAGAAGTATTGCCGTATTAAGCTGCTATTCCTGTCTGGTCAAAATATCATGATTATTGACCTTTTTGGTGTTATTTCAACTGAATCTTTGATCGGCTTGACCACAAAAATCTCGTTTCTTGCCAATGATTCAACAGCGACAACACGGGGGTACAACTCTTCAATTTCTGCAAGGGGAAACATCTACACACCTTTCTACTCACAAATAAAAAAAGCAACTTATGGTTAACTGATGGTGTGCAAATCAATGTCAGACATAAACGATTCACGTCCACCTGAAAATCGATATTAGACATGCTTTATCAAGACAGGTGCTAATTGTATATAAAATTGACTTAATTAGATTGCCTAACGTTAGTATTGACCCAGTATTGAAACAATCAGATTAAAAATACCTGAAGTAACGTATTTTCAACTTGAAAGTTTTAGCTGAACTAAAATAAAGTTAGTTGTGGTGAATCACCTTGGTAACATTGTAGAATTATCGTGAATCACCTTGGTAACATTGTAGAATTGTAGTGAATCAACTTGATAACATTGTAGAATTGTAGTGAATCACCTTGGTAACATTGTAGAATTGTAGTGAACCACCTTGGTAAAATTGTAGAATTGCAATGAATCATCTTGGCAACGTTGTATAATTGTGGTGAATCACCTTGGTAACATTGTAGAATTGTAATGAATCACCTTGGTAACATTGTACAATTATTGTGAATCACCTTGGTAACATTGTAGAATTCTAATGAATCATCTTGGCAACGTTGTAGAATTATAGTTTCAGCTCAAAATGTATATACCATTTCCAAGGTGATTCACGATAATTCTACAATATTACCAAGGTGATTCACGATAATTCTACAATGTTACCAAGGTGATTCACCACAATTCTACAACGTTGCCAAGATGATTCATTACAATTCTACAATGTTACCAAGGTGATTCGCTCACCTACCTTAATTGAAACTGATCATTCCTTGCTTTAAGTAATCAAAATCAGGTTGAGGTTTTCGTACCATATCACAGTTATTCCTTACGAAACCACTGTGAATGAAATACTGGTTATCCGTGACTATGTAACCTATAGTATGACAAATTATTTTCTCATAACCGCTAACGAAACAAGATATTGTTTAAATCTGCTTAATAGGTTATAATGTAGTACTAGTCTGAAACATTCGGTAATAAAATATACCTTTTTAGATTTTATTACAAACAAAACCCAGGAGAT
>NW_013666143.1:243425-262219 GCF_000517525.1 Limulus polyphemus
TAAACAATAAACAGAATCAAGAAAAATGAAATAGAAATTGCTACTTCATAGCTTAATTGGACTTTGAAATAAATTTTAAACCTACTTGCTTAAATGTACGTAGCTTGAGAGAGTAAATCATACAGTAAAAACACTTTATTTGGATGAAAAAAGTTACATTGTACCGAAGTTGTCCTAAACACTACACCGAATTAAAGGCACAACAAAATTTACATTTTTAGCTAAACGGTCTAACTTGCCTGATATTATTCGAAGTTAGCGTGTCATAACACAGTTCTTATTGCCTGGTGTAAGCTGTCTTAATTTGTTTACTGAAGGAAACATCAAATTATGAAAGCATGCAAATCGTTACCTGAATATCATGTAAATGAAAATTGCATTCGTATTTATGCCGCTTTCTTATGTATTATGATAAAATGAAAAAGTAAAATAGTTTTACCTAGAAGCTACCTTTAACAAATTTTAATATTTTAATTTTTCTATTTAAATTATTATGTTCTATCCGAAGTATTTAATTATAAGATAAAAACTTAGAAATATCATAATTATTGATTACAAATTAAATATCTTTTTAACATACGAGAGGACGCAACGATAGTAAACATGTCCACACCATGATGTTTTACTTTTAAGCTGACGTGGAGATGTTTTTTTTTAACATCTTTTACTTTATATTTACCAATAACAGTTAACTCGCATTGAAATAATTATATTTTTTATTCACCAACATGTTCCAAGTATCTGATTTCCAAAGTAAGTTGCTTTTCGACGGACAACGTTTTTAGTGTCTAATTATATAATGTAAATATGATTACATATAAATTACAATATTATTAACTTAATTATATAGCGGTTTTAGTGCTACAGTTTGTAAATATATTATATTACTTATTATTAGTAATATTAGTAGTAGTAGTGTCACTATTGTGCTGGTTCGCCAGTTCTTCTGAATGATAGTAAAGTTAATTCAAATAAAATAATATAAATATTGAATAGATAATCGATATTAAAAATAAAATAAATAAACAAATAAAACTGTATTGTTACCATAAAAATCTGATTTATAAATTACTAACAATTATTACAATTCACTTGCTCTCTCTGGTTATTATATAATAGTAGTTGGTCATGAAATTTGATATAAATAGACCTTCACCACTACTGTATCTGTAATAATATCCCAGCCAGCCAAATAATCCCTGGTGAAAGGCCTTATTCAGTTATTGGTACTGGATTATCCAGTAGATATAGCAGGTGTAGTGTGATTAACATATTATAACATATTCTTCTTTATTTGTACTCTTAAGTTCTTAGAATAGTATTACTAGTAAAGTAATACTAGTTTATTTCTGCTGTATTAGACCAAGCAGTAATTAACTGATGACAATAATATGTAGAATAGTAGTTTGACAGTTGAGCTGCACAGCCTTGCATTCTAATTTTATACAGTTTAAGCACTTGGACAACTGTAGTTATATCTTGGCTAGTCTAGAAAAGAATGGGTAAGAGCAAGGATTTTTCCAACTTTAATAGTCTACAGGCATATGGTTGATGACTGTCTAGCAAGACTTAATCAGCTGTTCAAAGATTTTAATGAGTCTTTTATTCAACACTAAGAATAATCAAAATGTTGACACCAGGATTTTTAAAAACTGAATATTTATTAGAATGTTCACAAGTTGAACAGAACTAAACTCATAATTCTAAAGTTACAGGCTCAGACTTTTACAAAGAGTGCAACTGAACTCTTTAACTTCTGACTCAACAATACAAATTTGAAACAAGCTATGAAAAAAGAACCGGAAAAAAGAAACCTAAGTTTTTAAATTATCAAAAAAATCTACTTAATAAAACAACAATTACAAACTTTGTTGATTAATTATAACCTACAATATTTCCAAGCTCTAACCTCAGTTTCAAGCAATATCTGACAGCTCCACATTCTCAAACATCTGGCATTTCAGTCTGCATTTTTACTTTATATGCTTATTTGCTGCTATGTGATGAAATTGCAACTTGGCACAGGACAATTACTAGCTATTGACAATATGTCTGATCAGCTTGTTTATGTAGGATGACAGATTGATTTACATATGGTCAAATTTTTATTGTATCCAGCCATACCATCCAAAAAACATTAAGAAAATTGTATAAGGCAGTTGATGACCAATCCAAAAGCTGCTCATCTCAGATGCAAAAGTTCACAGTTTCATTAGTGTTTCACACTGTACATGGTGAATGATTGTTTCACCATTGGAAACTTTTGAAAATGATGTAACATAATGATGTGGGGAGTATCCTTGTGGCAGGGGTGGAATCTTTGGTTCTTTTAAAAGGGTCATAACACCAACATCATGCTGATCATGCCCAACCCATTAGTTAATGAAAGTTGCTTTGTTGAATGAACAAGAAGACTTGGATAATATGAACTTTTATATGATTAGCAAGAGAGAGAGAGAGAGGGAAGCTTTATAAAAGATCTAACAGTTACAATAAATTGAACAGATGATAATACAGCATCTTTTCACTTTGAAGCTTCTTTTAATATTGTAGATACATTTTATTATTTCCACTCTGTAGATCTTATTGTAGTTTTATTTGTTTTTCACAATATATGCAAAACTGTTTATGGCATGGTGGGTTAAAATTGATATATGTTTATATAAATATTTAATATATGTACATTAATTATTTATATATATTGTTCATGGAACAAGTTAGTTAATTCTATCATTAATTTTAAAAAAGTTAAAATTTTCACAAGAGACTGATTTTTGATGAAAATGACTAAGAATTTTAGAGAAATAAACAAATAAAATTAATTGATGAAACTGTTTTAAATATATTAATAAAGCTTTGTTCTTACCTTTCTGACAATATAAAATGGTAGGAATGTATAGGTTTACCTCTCAATGTTTTGGTCTTCTCACATAAAGGTATTTATAATCATAAGACTAAAATTAGTAAGTGAGTCAGAAATCTATTGTATGTATTGTTTTTCTTTGTGTTCATTAATTATTAAAATACAGAACTGTGTATACTTTAAAAAAATGTGATTTGATACTTTCCACAGAAATTGGTGTTGGACTAACAGGATTTGGTGTGGTTTTTCTCTTCATGGGTGTGATATTTATTTTTGATAGAGGACTTCTTGCAATTGGAAACGTAAGTGAAATCAGTTGCATTTGTCGAGAAGGGATTTTATAGTGGAATTGACATGTGATGTATAGTCTTTTAAAAAGGTTTTATGTAATAATCCATACTGTCATGGGCACTTTAAATGCCAGTTTTTGTGCAGATAGTGATGTATTTGCATTAAATGATTTATTACCTGCCAAGCAAGAATATTTCATTAATCCTTGTTTTATCTCTGTCTTTGTGTTATAATAAATTAGACGATGAAATAGTCTCTTTTTCTTTCACAACAAATATTATATCAGAAATGATCAACCCATTATTTAAGTGTCATAATCTGTCACTGATACTAAAATATTTTTTTTCTTAAAACACAACTGTTTTTACACTACTGTATCAGCCTAATTTTTTACCACAGTTAATATGTATATATTTTTATAAGTAATAATTGAAATTATTGGTTCTTGTTGAAATTCTATAAATACAGAATTGAGAAAAACAAAGACAACTGTACATTTCACAAATATTGCATTTATTTCCACCATGATTTTGCCAGTAAAAGTTCATCAGACATCAACAGGTACCATCGTCTTTACTGACGAAACCATGGTAGTAATAAATGAAATATTTGGGAAACATACAATTGTCTTTGTTTTCCTCAACTCTGTAATTTATTTTTTTTTTCAGAAGTGGAATCATGACTCTCATGTTGATGAATTTATTTTTCTTTCAAAACAATCATAATTAGAAGGGCTTATTTTATAAAATTTTAAAAATATAGGTTTTAATTGTAACATGTTATGAGTTTTTTGTACATATCAATTTTGCTACCATAGAAAGTGGATTAATGTACAAGTCAGGTTTTGAAAGTTCTTTTAGTTCATCAGACATAGTTATATTTCAGTCACTCAGAAAAAAAAACAAAAAGAGTAGAAAGTACCTTTTAATTTAAATTGTTCTAACATTGTTATGAACAAATATTCTTTAATTAAAACTGTTCTAACATTGTTATGAACAAATATTCTTCAATCAAACTGTACTTATATTTTTAAGAACAACTTATATTATTATTATGAACAGCGATATATGTAATGATTTCTTAACGATACAAATTATTTTTCTCTGCCATGTATTGTTTGGGAGAAGGAACCCACACTCATACAGTATAGTGGGGAAACATTCAAACATGCCTGTAGAATATAAGTTCAGGCTAAAAAAATTCTAAGCAGGATTTTAAGTATTTTGCTGGGTCTTTGAATACAATACCGTCAAAATAACGTGAGATTCATTATCAAATGACTAAAGTTTATTCAAAATTCACTGAAATTTAAAATCTTGGCATTTACATGGAAACAGTTCAAGAGTAATAAAATAAGAATCTGCTGACTATATATATATATTTTTCTTTCTTCAGATATTGTTCATATCAGGATTAGCTTTTGTCATTGGCTTGGAAAGAACATTCCGGTTTTTCTTTCAACGACATAAATTAAAAGGATCTGCAGCTTTTTTTGGTGGACTATTTCTTGTATTATTTGGTTGGCCTATTATAGGGATGTTAGTTGAGACATATGGGTTCATCTTGCTTTTCAGGTATGTTTATCATGCTCTGTGAACTGTTAAAAGTTATTATTTAAAAACAGTTAGTTATTAAAATAGTTATTTATATTTGATCAGAGTTGAATTAACAAGCCAAAAGACCTAATTTATAGACTTTTTAAAACATTTCATAAAATATTTATTGCTTAGATATACTAACAGATTGTTAATATTCCTTTCAATGCCACCTACTCTTCTAATGCTCCAAATCTCTGTTGTATTTATATTCATGAAGGTAAGTTATACTATAAGTTTCACTTAAACCTGTAGTTCATAAGAAAGAAATTTAACATACGGTGAAATCAGCTATTTTGCTAATACAATACTAATTAATTTATAATACAACTCATAATTAACCCAAGAGCTTTTAGCTCCTCTGGATTAATATCATTATTTATGTATTGTACTAATTAATAAAAAATTATAATAACAATCATTCATTTTGTTACCTTAAACAAATCTTCTATATTTCTACGATTAATCAAAGAATCTCTTGCAAATACTTAAATTTTGTTATGTTATTTTCATTTTATCATTAATTGTACAATATTAAATAATTTTGGTGCTAAATAACTAAAATAGTTATGGATAAAATCCTATTTTAAGTATTGGAATTTTGTATTTAAATCCCTATATTCTGTTAGGATAAACATCAATTTCTATTTTAAAAAATTGTATACTTTATAAGGAATAATATTCCATATATATTAATATATATCTCACAGGAAATATTTTTAGTAAAGTATACCTGTTATAAGTTGTTTTATTTTTATCATTATGTGGTGTTATGTTTTTATAATATTATTCTGTAATGATACAATTGGATTTAGTGTGATTGGATAAGATTCTCCCCATATAAGAATTCCATATCGAATTACTGACTATCAGTGAGAAACAAGGAATTTTTAACATCTGAATGATTTATTCAAAACCTGAAAGTGACTATGTTTTGAGAAGTAATTTTATCAGTATTTAAAATTCTCTAATAATGATAGTGCCTGAAAGAAATTAAAATTTGTTGAATGACTTCAGAATGATTGAACTTTAGCTTCAGTCTGTGGCCAAGCAGTCTGTTTTATTTGGAGACTGTTCACTCATCAAAAGCACATTCCCTTACACTTGACTTGATTATTGCCTTGAAGTGTGCATGTTCTTGAATGTAAGTGTGGAACCACGTTGTGTTATATTCAGACAAAATTATCTAAAGAAATAAATATAATGTCTTCAAGTGAAGTAGTGTCACTACTGAATATCCAGGTTTAAAAATGCATCGTGTGTAAGGTAAATACTACTGTACGTGTGTCAGGTAAATACTACTGTACGTGTGTAAGGTCAATATTACTGTACGTATGTAAGGTAAATACTACTGTATCTGTGTAAGGTAAATACTACTGTACGTATGTAAGGTAAATACTACTGTACATATGTAAGGTAAATACTACTGTACGTATGTAAGGTAAATACTACTGTACGTGTGTAAGGTAAATACTACTGTATCTGTGTAAGGTAAATACTACTGTACATGTGTAAGGTAAATACTACTGTACCTGAAGGTAAATACTACTGTACATGTGTAAGGTAAATACTACTGTATGTGTTTAAGGTAAATATTACTGTATGTGTGTAAGGTAAATACTATTGTATCTGTGTAAGGTAAATACTACTGTACGTGTGTAAGGTAAATACTACTGTACGCGTGTAAGGTAAATACTACTGTACGCGTGTAAGGTAAATTCTACTGTACGTGTGTAAGGTAAATACTACTGTACATGTGTAAGGTAAATACTACTGTATCTGTAAAGTTAATACCATTGACACAAGTTTTTTGTGTTATTTACTGTGGAGTTACACATGTATGTATTGTTACTTATGATGCTGGTTGAGAAAAAATTTTTAACAAAAATTTGTTTAATGTTTTTAAAGCCTTTAGTATAGAAAACTATTAATGCCTGTTTTGTTATAATTTTTTGTCTGAACAGCTTCGTTAAATTGTTTTTAAAGAATGTTGGTATAAAACTAAAATTTTTATTATTATCCAGAGAAAGATCTAGTCTTAAAACTGTAGGTGTAGATAACAAACAATCTTCCACCCAAACAATTTAAATAGGAAATCTGTTTTTATTTCTTTGAATCACAGTGTGTGTCAAACAATGCTTGAGTAATCTTAAGCACATAGTTACTCTGTGTAGTTGAGAATGTTGTTGAGTAAGAAATGTGATCCTTTGGTAGGAAGTTCATAGATTCTAGAAACATGTTTAACATTTTCACTGTTATGGACTTAGCTGTACAACCTCATCTGGAGACATTTTACATGAAAACAAGCACAGGAAACCTTACTATGAAACTAAAACTCTTATTCCTTCAGCTTATATTCTTTATTAGTGATATTTTTCTTGATGTTTAATTGTAAGAAACCTAGAAGAAAATGTTTGGAAGTGCAGAATTATTAGATGAAAGAATATACTTCTTTGGTGAAGATTAAGAATGGTAAAATATTATTGGATGCATTCTTGGTGGTCTAACACTAAAATATTCTATTTCTAATTTTTAAGTTTCAGCAAAAACAACTTGTTTTCTCCAGCTGAGATCATGAGTTAAACATGTGTTAATACCAAATTTTCATTTTATTTAGTATCAAGAGTTCCATGCCATAAGTATGATAGATAAAAGTTAAGGGATTTCAATTCTTACAAAAAATTAACTTATGCAACTTACTGAAATATTTGTATTTCCTTTTACTTCAGGATGCAATTTAAAGTTGTAATAGCTTCACTGACTTCACAAAATGTTACTCATTTAATGCAAAACTTCCAAAGAAGCATTCAGTTTACTTAGAATAAAAAGGGAAAATTATGACTATACATAAATATACACTGTATCTATTTTCTCACAGATAATTACATTTTGCTAAGATGGAGTTATATTTTTCAAAATAAAATCATATTTAATGCAACTTCAAATAGAACAAGAAATATTTCTTTTTTCTAAGTTAAAGAAAAATTTTTTTTTACTCTGGTCATCATGCTATTGTTTTTTTCTGTTAGTGGGTTCTTTCCTGTAGTAATAAACTTTCTACAAAGAATTCCTGTTGTGGGGACTTTGCTGTCGCTACCATTCATCAATAAGGTATGGTTAAGCTGTGCCTTTTTTATATTTTGTTGTTAATACACTGCCATCAGATCATGTCAAACATACAACATAACAGTTACCTTGTTCAATCTCTGTTGTTAACACACAACCAACAGAACATTTTAAACATACAACATAACAACTACCCTGATCAATCTGTTGTTAACACACAACCATCAAAACATTTTAAATATGCATCATAATAGTTACCTTGATCAATCTGCTGTTAACACACAGAACATTTTACTTTTTTTTAATGTAAGGTTTTTTACAAGCATCTGCTAACTTTTAAAGAATGCCATAAAAATATTTAATTGAGATGCATGTGTAACTGAAGAGAACAGATTTTTGATTAATTGAGAAACAGAATATTTTTGGATTTAAAAAATAATTCTCTCAGCTTGCATAGCATTACTATAGTAATAAGTATATTAGAATTTGCTTGGATAAGTGACCCCATTTTCATTATGAAGATGAGCATAAGCTTCTTAAGTTTGTGTGTAGCTGTAATTTAGTTGTTTAAAACTTATAATTTTCTTTATATTTATACAAGTAAACCTCTTCATCAAATTAATTTACAACATTCTATAAAACCAAGCAGTAGCCTTCTAATCTGAAGCAAGAAATTCATTTAAACATTGCACATTAACTTCAATTGTGTTCCATAGATGGCACTTGTATCTTTATCACATGTTACTCCTGGTGTCACTCTAGTTCAAATCAGGGATTTATAAAGGTCTTTTCATCACATCACTCATCTCTAATTCTGTTCAGGTTTCTAAGAAGATTGAAAGTGAATAAAGTAACTATCTTATATTTTATTGTAGTTGAAACTACATTTTAAATTTAGTTAAGACAAAAGAAAGTAGACACCAGATGGAACTTTTATCCTGTGAACATAGAAGTCAGGGGTAATTGTTAATACTTCAAAAGATACATCATGGGTATTTGTTAACTTTGAAAACAGACATCAAGTGTATTTCTAGGTTATTGAGTACTTGTCAGCTTTATAAACCAGTATCCTATGTAACTGCTGGGTTTAAAACAGCTATTAGGTATTTTTGTAAGGTATTTAAACTAACATCAGTAAAAATTGTTAGCTTTTTATGCCAGCATCATTGTTAATTATTAGGGGCTAGGAATGGCTTAGTTGTTATCATTGTTGACATAAGGAGTGTGATTCTTATCCCTTCATTGCAAAAGAAATAATAAATCACACTCCAAACATTGGAGCTCTGATTCCATTATAAATGTGACGATCAACTCCCACTACTTTACGACAACAACCCAAAGGTTGGCAGTGGGTGATGCTGACTAGCTGCTTTCTTTCTAGTCTGTCACTTCAAAATTAGAGATAGCTTAAACAGATAACCCGTGAGTAGCTTTACAAAAATATTCAAATGAAACTAAGTAATTGTTGACTTTATAACCAGTATCAGGGGTAATTGTTAGTTTTATAAACCAACATCAGGGGTAATTGTTAGTTTTTATAAACCAGCATCAGGGGTAATTGTTAGTTTTATAAACCAACATCAGGGGTAATTGTTAGTTTTATAAACCAACATCAGGGGGAATTGTTAGTTTTATAAACCAACATCAGGAGTAACTTGTGGGTTATAAAATGGACATCAGTTGTTTTTTATTAGGTTATTAAGCCAACATCAAGGGTAATTATTAGATTTTAATATGGACATCAAAGATAATTGTCACTTTTTTAATGAAAACAAGTTTTCTTTTGATAGAATTAAGATATCAAACGAATAAGAAAACTCGCTTTGGTTTTTAGGTCTCACACTATTGCACACTAAGTAACAGATCTTGTTTAATGTTTGTAGGTCTCACACTAAGTAACAGAACTTGTTTAATGTTTGTAGGTCTCACATGATTGCACACTAAGAAACAGAACTTGTTTAATGTTTGTAGGTCTCACACTATTGCACAATAAGTAACAGGACTTGTTTAATGTTTGTAGGTCTCACACTATTGCACATTAAGTTACAGAACTTGTTTAATGTTTGTAGGTCTCACACTATTTCACACTAAGTAACAGATTTTGTTTGATGTTTGTAGGTCTCACACTATTGCACACTAAGTAACAGAACTTGTTTAATGTTTGTAGGTCTCACACTATTGCACACTAAGTAACAGAACTTGTTTAATGTTTGTAGGTCTCACACTATTGCACACTAAGTAACAGAACTTGTTTAATGTTTGTAGGTCTCACACTAAGTAACAGATCTTGTTTAATGTTTGTAGGTCTCACACTACTGCACACTAAGTAACAGAACTTGTTTAATGTTTGATTATGGTTAGTAAGTTACCTAATGTGAGTTAATATGAAAACAGCAGGTAGATGTAAAATTATAAATCTCATACTGCCTTCTAGAATACTGTATATGCAAACAAAATGTCAAAATTTTAATTTAGAACCAAGTTTATGTAGTCTTAAAACTTGAGATCTTTTCTTGTGGTTCAAAAATGGATATTTTAATGATAATTTATGTACTAGTAGCTTATTACTAAAACAGTATTTTAAATCCCTAGGTTGTAGACAGGATAGGAAATGATCCTACCAGATCAATAGTATGAGAAGAGTTCTAGCTATTGAAGAAAATTGCATTTTTATAAAACCAACCAACATCTAGGCAAGATTGTTCATATGCAATGGCAATACAGAATAATAAGTGAAATTTTGTGACCCACTAAAATATTCATCCTACTAGGATGGGGCACTCGACCACAAAATAATGTAAATTTTAGGTTATTATTTTCTCTCTGCCAAAACAAAATATCTTATATTTATTTTATATGCATAATTATGTGTATTTAGTGAGACTTCACCCACAAAGTGTGGCCTCACAAAACTTTTTTTTCATGTCCTGTATTTTACAGGGAGATTTTTACAATTTCAGAAAAAGTTTGAATCATTTTTTTTATATAAATTGTAAACATTAATGAAATATATTTTTGTAATTCCAATATTTTTGTGACATGAATAATTTTCAATTGTCAACAGTTTTATCACTCAAGCAATAAAACAGCATTATGAAGCCTAAGCTGAAACTTTCATAAAGTAAAAATGTTTATCCTTATAAGAAGCATAAGTATATAAATGATTAAAAATGAAATATATGTAGTTAGTGTACTGTGCTTTTAAAATATGTTTGGAAATATTTGTATATACCTCTGTAAGAATCAGTAAAGTCACTTTATGTTAATTCTTGTGTTGTTTTCATTACCATAACTGTCATACATCCATCACTGAATATGATAATAACTCTACGAGTAATAAGTCTTTAGGAATTTTACAAAATTGGTTTTAAAATCAATGTAACTTTGTACTCTTGTCAAAAATAAGCCATAAATACACAAATAATAGTTTTTTATACAAGAAATATGTTAATAAAAAAATGTAAATACACAATACTGTTTAAAGTAATTTACAATAAAGTGTAAACCACATTAAAGGAACAATACCAAGTTTAAATAGAAAATTTTGAAATTTGAAACGTATTTACAACGCTACTTTTGAACGATAACTTCAACCATAACAAATCAGTCGTGTCCTGTATGCCTTATTATCCCTCGTAACTGTGCCTTCCATTAGTTGATGGTTTCGATATGCACTTGCTAACTTTTTTTCGTATGTAGAACACACTTCTTTTATCTCGAGTTTTTCGTCCCAAACACAAACACCATTCTTGGTGGTATTCTGGAAGTGATCTTGATCTTGACAGAAGCCTAGAGCTTTTCATTAGGTTGACTTACTTAAGGCGAAGTCCTCTTTGAAGCTAATCAATTGGTTCTTCTCCTTCTTGGATCACCTATCTTTCTGAAGGATGGTTGTCGTCATTATCTTGTGCTTCCATCCTCATTCTTACTGGAAGTTCAACCTCTGGTGGTTAATTGTCTTGTAGTGCACAAGGATTCCCAGGTCTTACACTGTGAAACATCACGTCTATGTCAACACATGAATTTTATTCCCAGTATGCCTTCTACATTAATGCTAATTACCCATTGTGAGGGTGACTTCCAACTTTCTGACCACTTGCTTTTGGCATCAGTCCATCCTCTTGCTCCATTCTGGAGGTAATATCCCAGCTTTCATTAGCAGAACAGATCACACAATGGTAACTATAGAACTAGTATCAATCAACATGTTTCAAAGCTTCCAATTAATGAATCCGTTGACTCATGGAATGGTTTCTTTAAATACAGCGCTTTTGATCGTAGTTTTAGAGGATTGGTTTCATGTCAGGATACCTTCTCTTTGGTTTATTACCAACGCTTGATTCTTCACAAGTTTTCCACACTTAAAATAATTTCCCTTCCCTTTCATCCTTTGGGGGATATTTCTGGCAATATGTCCTTTTTGAGTTGCAATTGAAACACCGTTTGTAGTATGGCTGACTTCTTTCATACCTCCCAGTGACTCGGAGATAAGTCTCGGGACTTACAACGTTGAAACCTTGGTTTCTTATACCCGCGGTGGGCCGAGTAGAGATAACCCATTGTGTAGCTTTGTGCTTAACAACCAAACAATGCCTTGATCTAAGTTTAATATCATATTTCTTTCTGCTTGTTGTTCTTTTTGATTTTCTGGCACTTTTCTTTATAGTCTCTCTCCACTATTTTATTATTTACAAGAAATTTTCGATCTTGCTTTACAAAACTCAACTAATTGACTGTAAGTAACATACAACCTGACTAACCAAAATCACAAATCAATAATCAATCGTTCTAGCCCATCTCGTGTTTTTTTTTAAAGTAGAAACAGAATCATTATTCTGTAAACTTATTTATGCAATGGGCTTATTAGCAAGACATTGATTCTTAATGAAAACACCAGGTAATTTCAACCAGATTTTCAAAATTTGTTTCAGAATCTTACCATGAACGAATTTTATGAAATATAGATTAAATCAACAAAATGAAAGAAAGAAGGCTTGACAGCCAAGGACTTACCAGAACATGTAGAAGTTTTTAGTACCCATTCTTTCGTTTTGAATGACAATATAGAACCCACAGGCAAGTCTGACATAATGGTTAGTGGATGAGCATGTTCAAGGTTCGAGTCGAACCGTGACAGTCCATCCCTTTACTCATAAGGAGTAGAGCATAGTGATATCAACTGGTCTCCTGCCCCCTAAAATAGTCAACAATTATGTATTAGAGATACTTGAACCTTAGTGGTCCCTGATCTGGCCGTTTAGTCCATGTGTTACATAACTTGATTCGCCTCATAATATAGTCAACAATTATATATTAAAGATGTCTGAACCTTAGTGGTGCCTGATCTGGCCACACATGGGCTAAACGGCCAGATCAGGTACCACTAAGGTTCATGTATCTTTAATATATAATCGTTGACTATATTATGAGGCGAATCAAGTTATGTGACACATGGACTAAACAGCCAGATAAGGGACCACTAAGGTTCAAGCATCTCTAATATATAATTGCTGACTACATTAGGGGATGGATCAAGTTATGTGACACATGGACTAAACGGACAGATCAGGGACCACTAAGGTTCAAGCATCTCTAATATATAATTGCTGACTACATTAGGGGATGGATCAAGTTATGTGACACATGGGCTAAATCACATAACTTGATGTTCAAGTTAAAATACTACATAACAAAAACAAATTGCAAACTTAAAGAATGTCAATTTGTTAAACATGTTTTAAAGTGGATATTGAATTTGAGATTCGAGAAAATACCCAGAAAAACTATCAGACATCTTGTTAAAATTCGTTGTAATTAGGAACAACTTTAGAACAAACAAAAAAAGATACAGGAAGTAATGCTTTACAATAAAAACTCTTTCATTAAGACTTTTTTCACTGGGTAGACATGACCGAAACATAACCAGTAGTTTTGTTATGAAAAAAAAAAACTGTATCAGCTATTGAGCGCACGCTCTGGGTTCGAACTAAGATCAATAAGAAGAGCTCGACAGGATTTTGGCACTAGCCCGGACTGCAATAGTTAACGGCAGTCGAAATTTGAGTCTTAGCTCGAGATGGACCTCATTAAGGTTGCTTTGAATCTCAACATGGACAAAATGCATATCGATTGTCGAGGTCGACGAAGAGGCAGAAAGCCACTGGTGGTGAACAACAATCAATCCAAGGCGTAAGTTTATTATTGATAACAAGAGCTGTTGACAGGGAAAACTCATACTGAAACCAAGGGATGTTTAACATCATCTCGACTGAGTATGAGCTCGTTTATATATATATATATAAGATGATATTCATCGTTACAGCTAGAGATTATCTGTCCAATCTTATGTATGTTTATTAATACATAATTTTAACTTTTCTATACATTCTATTGTCTATCTAGTTTGAAATATCCCTTTCTTTTTTTGGACATACAAAGGTTTGAATATAACGTTAGCATCAATATCAAAGACAGTGGATTTTGGGATATTGCAGTTAAAACAAATACATTTGTATATCAATAGCAAAATGAAAACTATTTCCTCCTAAGCCTATACACTTATTTCTTTTGATGTGGTCTATATTAATTAACATTTAAGTCTGGCAAAAGCAAGCTGTCAACATGTATCAGAGCTAAAACCTGACCATTAATTAGTATAGCTAATTAAATATTCTGTCTTACTTGCAATGATTAGAATACATTGTTTCATTAATCTGTATCTAATTACATTATTTTGAAGTATTATATTTTTAAGTGCTAATGATCGAAAGATAACCAGTAGTCTTGTTATGAAAAAACTGTTTGATAATTAATTATACAACATTATTTCACCTTAAACATTAAAAACATTATAACCCAGTATGTTAAAATGGAATAAACAAGAAAATACTTTTTTTTCCCCGAAAGATTAGATTATATAGATAAAGTAAATATTTCGTGCTCACAAATTTTGAATTTCAACGGTACGTCTATTTGTTAAACTTAAGTTTTGGCTAAGATATTTCAAGTTCGTATGTATAATGAAATGTAAAACAGGCAGAAAAAATTAAAGAAAGTACATGAAAATGAGTTTAGGGTGGGTAATGAAGAGGAAAGATAACATGTAATACATCATCATTCTGGACCCGGCATGGCCAGGTGGTTAGGGAGCTCGACTCACAATCAGAGAGTTGCGGGTTCGAATCCCCGTCCCATCAAACATGTTCGCCCTTTCAGCTGTGGGGGCGTTATAATGTGTCGGTCAATTCTACTATTCGTTGGTAAAAGAGTAGTCCAAGAGTTGGCGGTGTGGTGATGACTAGTTGCCTTCCCTCTAGTCTTACACTGCTAAAGTAGGGACGGTTAGCGCAGATAGACCTCGTGTAGCTTTGCGCGAAATTCAAAAACAGAAAACAAAATCATCATGCTGCTAGATAAATATAAAGGTCGACGGTAAATCAGCCAGATAAAAAGTGATTACTTAAGGATTTCAACATTATTTAAGAGTTTAACTTACTGATATTTGTGGAACCGATTATAATTAATATCTTATCCAAAAGCACTCACAACCTGTCCAACGTTGATAAAGATCGTGTGTTTATCATTAAGATGGTTAAGTTTCTACTTCACAATGTGAGTTGGCAAAGATCGTGTATCACGTATTAGATGACATTGTCTTTATGAATGATTAATGGTGAATTGAAACATATATTAGTGAAACAGCAATTTGATTATCTTTACTAAAAATGTATTTCGATTAATTACTGTAACAGATTATCTTTATAAACGGTGTGATTGGATTAGTTATCGTAACAGATTATCTTCACTAACAATGTACTTTGATTAGCTTTTATAACAGATTATGTTCACTAACAATGTGCCTGGATTAGCTTCTGTAACAGATTATCTTCACTAACAATGTGCCTGGATTAGCTTCTGTAACGGATTATTATCACTAACAATGTGCCTGGATTAGCTTCTGTAACAAATTATCGTCACTAACAATGTGCGTGGATTAGCTTTTGTAACAGATTATCTTCACTAACAATGTGCCTGGATTAGCTTCTGTAACAGATTATCTTCACTAACAATGTGCGTGGATTAGCTTCTGTAACAGATTATCTTCACTAAAAATGTGCCTGGATTAGCTTCTGTAACAGATTATCTTCACTAACAATGTGCGTGGATTAGCTTCTGTAACAGATTATCTTCACTAACAATGTGCCTGGATTAGCTTCTGTAAGAAATTATCTTCACTAACAATGTGCGTGGATTAGCTTTTGTAACAGATTATCTTCACTAACAATGTGCGTGGATTAGCTTTTGTAACAGATTATCTTCACTAACAATGTACAACAGCGGAAGTTTTCCTTACGTCATCTAATATATCTGATGTTGCTTAAGATTTCAAATCCGCACAAGAATTTCTTCTTGATTTCAACTAACCTTTGTTTCAAGCTTTCTTACCAAAGAAAATACTTTCAGAATTGTCCAGTTTATTTTGGATAGTGTTCTTTATCCCGAGTTTTTGTTTTCGCCGCACAAGGAGATATGTTTTTATTCCCGCTATGTCTCATAATTTCCTGATTATGTTGGCACGATGTAATACTGAGCTTAGAACAGTTAAAAAAAAACAACAACAACTGATTTATAACATCGACAGTTACTTGGTTTATCAGTCGATATTGAACATAAGCACCTTCAACAAAAGACTCATTCATAAACTTCAATGCGATTGAATGCGTTTTTTCTTATGCGTAAAGACGATGCGGAGAACCTCTGCAGCATCAAAGTATCGACTCAGCTAAGTATGACAAAATCGCACGAAATGTAAACAATAAATATAACGTGGGAATATTTTCCCCTCTATTTCTTCTTAGATAAAGCACGCCGTCCTTATCCATAAATACGGAAGTTAAAGAGTAGTTTAATACAGAGTAGAGGATTTTTCACATGTTCTACACGTTATTATTTATGAAGTAAAACGATTTATTTTTTTGCTTACTTTAAAAGTTTAGAGGCACAACTAAACATTTATGAGACTTCACAAAATAAAAAAAAAATTAAACCGTTGTTATATTTTCTATAATTGCTTACCAGTTCTAGCACTCTATAGATACATGTAAACGGTTTTAGGGAACAGTTTTGGTACATGTAAACAATAACAAACAACAGTATGGGTACATGTAAATAGTTACATACAACAGTGTTGGTACATGTAAACAATAACAAACAACAGTGTTGGTACATGTAAATAGTTACATACAACAGTGTTGGTACATGTAAACAATAACAAACAACAGTGTTGGTACATGTAAATAGTTACATACAACAGTGTTGGTACATGTAAATAGTTACATAGAACAGTGTTGGTACATGTAAACAATAACAAACAACAGTGTTGGTACATGTAACCAGTTGCATACAAGTTTGATTACATATAAACATTTATAGCGAATAATCCTGGTACATGTCAACACTTATCCTGAGCCCTTGATGAAAATAAGGAGGGGGAAATATTACAGTACAAAATCCCTTGATGAAAATAAGGAGGGGAAATATTACAGTACAAAATCACATTTTAAGAGCCGATAGAAATGATTAAATATATTGTTTGATCACTAATTCGTGAGATACTGCAACCATAACTTCAACATTGAAATTATTTTATGAGATTACCCATTATACCACACTTTATAACCAAAATAAAACACCCACAGAAGCTGTTGTCATGAACGTTAAAAACAAGCTTAAATAAAAGTTATGGTATTTTTGTTACATATTCCACACGTTATGGATTATTTAATTTAGGAAAACAATAAGTAGGCATCAAGGTAAGAGTGAAGCATGTTGATAGAACATAACAGTGTGAATATAATGAAACACATTGGTGGAATATAACTGTCTGAAAACAATAAAAGACGCTCGTAGAATATAACAGTGTGAAAACAATAAAACACATTGATACAACATAACAGTGTGCAAACAATAAAAGACATTAATAAAAGTAAAGCAAGGTGAAAAATTATAGCATTGCGAACAAAGTAAAGCAATATGATAGAATATGGTAGTGTGAAAACAATAAATCACGCTGATAGAATAAAGAAGTGTAAATATAGTAAATTACGTTAACAGAAAATATCATTCTAAAAAATAATGAGTATGAAATAGTAATATGATTAAAATACTTTGGAATTATTGGTTGTAAACTCGTGGTGTAGCATGAGACTATATTAAAATAAGAGAAACTTAGCATGTCCATAATAGTACAGCTAAAAGCAACAATACTAAAACACATGTGATAAAAATAACATCTTTATACCTATAAATGATTAATGTTATTTAATAATTAGTCTTATAACGAGAAAGATACAATAGTATATTTTATTAGAACTGTAACTGCATAGATTGTCGATAGATGACACCACGGTTGTAATTTATTATGCATTTTCACTAAATTCGATGATAAAAGTAAATAAATGGTCGCATTTACTTTTCTGGTGTTTTAACACTTGTTTCTTCACCTTCAGGTTCCCCAATATCTTTTAAAATATGTGTTATAGTTTTGTTCTTTTATTATAAAATACCTCCTGTTCTTGCTTCGCTTTTACAATCTGCGTAACGGTTTATCTATGTTGTGTTTGACATTTGCCTAGTGTCGCGGTGACATAGCTTTAGAGTATGTTTTGTAATTAAGCACAAAGCTACACAATGGGCTATCTGTGCTCTGGCCACCACGGGTATCGAAACCCGGATTCTAGCGTTGTAAGTCCGCAGACATACCGCTGTGCCACTGGGGGGGGGGCAGATTTAGAGTAAAATGGTGTTAGACATGTGAAATGTCAATGTTAGCTTAATAGATGTGATAGAACTGCTAAGGCTTCAATTTTCTCGTTTATATACTGGCATGGCCCGGCATGGCCAGGTGGTTAAGGTGCTCGACTCGCAATCTGAGGGTCGCGGGTTCGAATCCCCGTCCCACCAAAAATGCTCGCCCTTCT
>NW_013666143.1:262477-284989 GCF_000517525.1 Limulus polyphemus
ACCAAACATGATCGCCCTTTTAGCCGTAGGGGCGTTATAATGTGACGGTCAATCCCACTATTCGTTGGTAAACGAGTATCCCAAGAGTTGGCGGTGGGTGGTGATGACTAGCTGCCTTCCCTTTAGTCTTACACTGCCAAATTAGGGACGGCTAGCGCAGATAGCTCTCGTGTAGATTTGCGCGAAATTCAAAAAACAAACAATATACTGGTGTAGAAAACAATGATAAAACAAAATCACAACTTGAAACTTTGGTCTTGTGGTTTGTGTTGCGTTAATATTTTAACACGTGGTGTAAATGTGTCTTTTATATGTTATACTTTCATTCTTTGAAATTATTTTTGTATATATTAATCTTCTGTAAGTGTTTTAGAGCATGGCATCAACAAAAAGTGTGGATTTAGTTCTTATAACAGCTCTGATGTTTGAATTCAACTAATTGTATTCGAAATTTGAATTTCCGTTAAAATGGGTTTAGATGCTTCTTGTTAATGTTGTGAAGGACATCTTTACAACGTTGTGAAGGGCATTTCAATGTTGTGAAGGACATTTTTGCAATGTTGTAAAGGGCAATTCAATGCCGTTAAGGGCATCTTTACAATGTCATGAAGGATATCTTTAGAATGTTGTGAAGGACACCTTTATACTGTTGTGAAAAACATTTTTATATTGTTGTGAAGAACATTATTACAATGTCATGAAGGATATCTTTAGAATGTTGTGAAGGACACCTTTATACTGTTGTGAAAAACATTTTTATATTGTTGTGAAGAACATCTTTACAATGTCATGAAGGATATCTTTAGAATGTTGTGAAGGACACCTTTATACTGTTGTGAAAAACATTTTTATATTGTTGTGAAAAACATCTTTACAATGTCATGAAGGATATCTTTAGAATGTTGTGAAGGACACCTTTATACTGTTGTGAAGGGCAGTTCAATGTTTTGAAGAATAGCTTTACAATATTGTAGGGCATTTCGATGTTGTGATGAGCTTCTTTACAATCATCTTTTAAACCAAGATTCGTTTTGCTGTTGAATGTTTTACAGGGACGTTAACTGATGATCAGATTTTGTTTTACATTCCCGCTGTTATTACATATTCCACTTAGTAAAAACATTGTGTTGTCTTTAAAACCTACGTAATAAGCCAAATATTTTCCTTTTCTTTAGAGAGTTCTGAAGACGCAACAGGAGTTACCACCACGCAATTAACCTTGATACATTGACGTTTTTTTTATCTTCTCTGATTGGCTGACTTTTCTTCAGAGCTTTTGAAACAACACTTTGACATTTGACATTCTAGTGAAAATCTTTCTCTGCTTTTATCATTCAAATTGCGTTAATATAGCAAGCACACAAAAATAATAAATTACCGTTTAACTCGGTAAACTCCTTACAAACCTTGAAGGTCAATTATAAAGAATGATTGTAGTGGCGCTAGTTCATTTGTTTTTTTTTATATTAACTTAAGGAAAACGAAAAATTACTCGATTGTGGCTTGAAAGACGTAAACCGGATAAAATTTAAATTAAAACTAGTATCTCGCAGTGACGTCTGATTTGTCTGGTTATTTTAAAATGTATGCTGAAGATACGTTTCACTGGCTAGGCAGACATCAATCTAAATACATATCGACAGAAATGCTATGTGGAAGATTGAGAAGGAGATGGACAGGCTACTTTTCCAGGTAAATGACTGTGTGAGTACAAACTGATTTACATAAAAATGTTAACCAATAGATGAAATGATGCAATCGAGACAATGCAGCGAAGTCTATTGAAGAATCAACATTAATCGTCGCAAACATGATTTTCAAGTAAAATTGTGTTAATTATGGTTCTCCACTCCCTCTAACGACAGTGAGAGGTTATGAGTTACATTTGTTTAATGGAGTTTAATTAATATTCTGAACATATTTAAATTTTAATTGACCTTGATTTGACCTCGAATATTGATGATAATCTGTATCCAGTAGATATTAAAACGTATTGCCACTATTTACTGTTGTAGCAAGTGCGAAAAGAGTAGTTTCAGTGAACGCATACTGGAGAAGCCTAGTACACAGGTATTTACATACTAGAGGCGTTTAAGCACTGGCCAAAGCACAGACTCTTCCCCATTCAATTTCGGAGTTCCTTAATTCCGAACCACCCACAACATCCCATCCCTAATTCCGAACCACCTACCACATCTCATCTCTAATTCCGAACCACCCACCACAACATATCCCTAATTCCGAACCACCTACCACATCTCATTCCTAATTCCGAACCACCTACCACATCTCATCTCTAATTCCGAACCACCCACCACATCTCATCTCTAATTCCGAACCACCCACCACAACCTATCTCTAATTCCGAACCACCCACCATAACCTATCCCTAATTCCGAACCACCCTCCATAATAACGACTTTTACTTTATTAATTATTGTTTATTATTCTTTTCATGACCAAAAGATGACCAATTGGATTTAATTAGTACCTGTTCTTTTGAACAGTTTTGAGTGAATTTTAAAGTAGTTAACTTACAAAGCAGAAAAGTGCTATGTACATTAGATAAGTGACTTACAAACGTTTTACAGAAAAGACGAATCACACTATGTAGATTAGTGAAGTAGAGGAGCTGAACTATTAGTGTTGATTTTAGATTACAAACTGTAAATAAATTTATGTTATGCCCATAAGTTTATTTACACCGATATTTAGAGTTAATTTAACTGAATATTTGTTATTATCGTTGTCATGTTTACCATCTCCTAAGTCTAATTATTAACTATTTACTAGAAACTGATTATTAACTAGATTCTATCTTACCTTTCTGTTGCTAATATTCAGGGAAGTTCTTAGGAGGATCGTGTTTATGGAGGTAGAGGCTGTGATTCGATCCTGGGTCTTCTGGATAGAGAGGCTGGTGTACAATACAAAAACTTACTTCTAACATGCAGATAAACAAAGAAGGCCTACCAGTACTCAATAACATATCGAAGTAGACTCTCTCAAAATAGCCGATATACACTCTACGATTTGGCTAAGACGTGTTTATATTACATTCATGGTATGTCCACACATTGTATACAAGATTCAAGAGTTCATGAACCATCTGAATACACAATATATGCGGTAAAATTCGCAATGAAATTGAGGAAGATAATAAACCTCCATTCCTTGATGATAGTTTCCAAGGCATATAGCGAGAAACGGGTTTATTCTCACCATATTTTACAAAATGTCATGACATTTTTCTTCAGAATCGTCTACTGCTACAATTAGCACTAATTCAGTAAAACACTATTAGTGTTTATTAGTCACTACGTTCTAAATCTAATATGAGTTAATGTACTGATCTGTCTTGGAAAATTTCACGGACTTTTTTCTCTAAACCCCAACAAAGTTTTCATGGAAACCTCTGAATATCACGCTATTTCTACTACCAATGATCTGCTAAACACAGCACTATTTCTAATATCAAAGATATATATATATATATATGTTCGTCAGCTGACATGTCTGTCGTTCATTTTAACGGACATGAAACTACATCTATATTGATAACGTATTCAGTTTGAAGATTCACTCAGTTCAAGTATTATTCTAAGATTCGTGGTCGAAAAGAAAATCTAGAAATACCACAGAAATGAATACGGGAATAAAACACATACAAACAAATACTAATATGACTGAACTGAATATGGGAATAAAAACACATGCCGACAAATACTAACATCACCGAACTGTTTGTTTGTTTATTTGTTGTTAAGTGCAAAGCTACACAATGGGCTATCTGTGCTCTGTCCACCGCAGGTATAGAAACCCAAGTTTTTATCATTATAAGCCTTCAGACTTACCGCTGAGCCACCGGAGGGGGCACAGAACTAAATACATACCAACAAATACTAACTGCAGATAACTGAATAGAATAATAAGAAAAAACATGCCGACAAATACTTTATTTTCAATTGGTTGCTTGAGATATAAATGACTCTATTTGTTTCGGATTTATTGTTAAAAATTATGTCTGTCTACCTATCTATTTATCTGTCTTTCTATCTATCTGTCATTTAGTCCAGGTCTTAGAACAAGCTTTGTTTTCAGATTGATGTAACGTCTGTCTTTTCATTAACAACTATTCTCCTTGCCAGGTTGTTCTAAACATTAGGTTCGTCAGATTACCTCGTTTATTTCTTTGAACAGTGTGAGAGTTAACTTATTCTATTAGTGTACGTTAAACGTTTAGACTAATGGTAGGTTGTTGAAAAAACTCGCGTTGAGTTTGTGTAAAAGGTAAAGTATTTAACGCTCACACTCCTCACTCATAATGTATTTGTTTATAAGTTCACACTTCTGGTACTGTATTTAAAACTCACACTAATCATAATGCTTTTGTTTCAAAGTTCACAATACTTGTAACGTGTTTGGTTAAAAATAACACCATACATAACGAGTTTGTTTAAACGTTTACACTCCTCGTAACGTATTTGTTTAAATGTCTACACTGCTCATTATGTGTTTATATAAAAGTTCACACTTCTAGTATTGTGTTTAAAAATTCACATTTCTTGTAATGGGACGTATGAAAATTTACACTTCTAACACTGTGTTTAAAATCCCACATTTCTGATATTGTTTTTTGTATGAAGAGTTCACATTTTTAGTAATGTGTTTGTATGAAAGTTCACACTTGTAATGTTTTTGTGTGAAAGTTCTAAAACACATAAAGATTAGCGCTAGATGAAATCATCAAATGATTTTCACTTTCATGTAGATAAAAGACGGCTACAGCTAGATAACCAAAATTAACTTATACAGAACTTGTTTGGTTTCTGACCTAAGCATATTTATCAGCAAGCTCTCTTTTATATGAAGGCTCTGTTCATTATTGGCCCTTGTTAATAAGATATTCTAATAGATCAAACGTACTGATTCATACCCTAAGCAGTCGTCCACTTAAATTGCTTTAGAATATTAACAAGGACAAAGCCTCCGTATAAGAGAGTTTGCTTATACATAAACGTAGCCTAGGAATTAACTAAGTTTTTCTTATAAGATAGAGTCCTGCATAGAAGCACATTATGCTAATACAATAGTAGTTTGACAAACAACGATAAGCATAGCGAAAATGATTTCATATAGAAAACATATTACATATTTGAACAAAGCTTTAGTGCATCTTCAACATTTGATGATAACATAAATTTATATGCCTTTACGAGATATTTAATAGTTTCTAACAACTTGTTAAATGTTACCCAGTACTAGATCATTATTTTTAAACTAGTAACGTGGTCTGGACACTAAATGCATAACCAAGAGAACGTAGTACATCAGCATGATTTAGGTTTGTCTGTGTTTTAAAACTGACAAGAGATAGGGATTACAATATTTTAATATATCATGATCTAGAGCTGCCTATTTTGTAAAAGTTACAAGAAGTATAGTTAAGATATATATGAAACTCATTATGAACTTTCTTATAGTCTCTAAGTGTTGTTAGACTGAAACTTAAAATTATCTCAGTTGTACAGTATAGTACACATTCAGAATGTGAACTCATCATGAACTTTCTTGTAGTCTCTAAGTGTTTTAAAAGTTTTCTAGTCACACATTCGAATGACTGATAAGAAATATTTCATTATGAATTAATATCACGATAAAACTATGTGTGTATATACGCAACGTATACGAGGTTAAGGATAAGCTTCTTTCTGTTGTTATAATAAACTCATTGTTCACAAACTTTCTTGATTCATTGGAACAGTTTGAACGATCATTTTTCGTCCAATTAAAATCTTTGGTAGAAATAAAAGTAGTAAAAAATTAACTAAACCATAAAGCAAACATCTATACAAGAAGAACAAAGTTATTTAAAAAAAAACACGTGCTATTCTCTTTTAAAAACAATAATTCAGGAATTAAATGTTCACCACAGCGCTACCTGATGGCATTTTGTTCTGATTTAGTATGTTACTTTCATATTCTCAGTAGTTTTCTCGAAGGTAAAATAAAAGGTTGTAATGGATCCGATGCAGCTCAGGCAAACACACGTGACGTCATTCAAGTTCGTTATTCACGTACCTTCTGTTTTGTTTGATTCGAAGCGTATTTCATATGAAGAAGATAAAAGACTGTTAGCTTAAGCACGTACAATAATTCTTTTATTTTCTTCGCTAGATATCTGTATCTATACATAGATATCTATAAAGACAGCACGCCAGTTGCAAAGCTCGAAGTTATGACGTAGCTCAGCAAACCCTCCCTGTATGGTGTGAAGTAACTTGGCTGGCGAAGCATAACAATTAGTACTAAAGTGGGTGTGATATTACCTCACAATAATAGTGACAAACATTTATATCACACCATCATTTATGGAAATCATTATTGAACCAAAATATGTTATGTTTTGTAGTATTTCTCATGGCGAAGTTGGAATCATTTGGAAATAAAAATGAAAGTTAAATGTTGCATCAGAACTGAAAGACTTTCTTTGTCTCTGTGGGACACAATCAACCGTTTCTTCACAACCCGTTAATCTTAACACTAAAATGTTCTATACATAGATTCTCTCACCTTGGCTCGAAGCCACCAGACCAGAAGTTGATCGTAAACTTTGTTGAGAAAAGTAGTTGTTTCTGTTTAGCGTTTAGAACTGCAAGTGATTACAAACGATTTGGAAAGTTTATATCTCTGCCATTGAAAGTTTCAAAGCACACTGGACATCAGGAGACAGTAGTTTATAAATAGACCGACAGATGTAGCTCTGCACGCGACACAAGAGGTTGACAGTACCAGAACGATTAGAATGTTATGTTGATTTAAAAAAAAGATCGTGTTATGGATTTCTTTTGCAAAGTCACAATTGCAAAGCGTGTATTAAAATTTTATACACAAGGATTTTAAAGACAGAAAATATATATGTATGTAATTACTAGATATGAAACATTAAAATTTGTTTATGAGGTAAACCAGTAAAAATAAACACCCGATACAATGAAAAACAAAACATTAAGGAAGTTGTAAGAGCACATTATTAGTGGAATATTTTTATATGAGAGAATATCGAATAATAACGAAATATGAGTTAACTTGAACTTTCATATTCGTTAAGGTAATAAAGCATAGTACTAACTGTAAATCATTAAGATGGCCAAACATGATGTTAACACTAACTGTGAATCATTAAGATATACGAGCATGATGTTAACACTAACTGTGAATCATTAAGATATACAAGCATGATGTTAGCATTAACTGTGAATCATTAAGATATACAAGCATGATGTTAACACTAACTGTGAATCATTAAGATGTACAAACATGATGTTAACACTAACTGTGAATCATTAAGATGTACAAACATGATGTTAGCACTAACTGTGAATCATTAAAGTAACAAAATATGATATTAGCACTAACTGTGAATCGTTAAAGTAACAAAATATGATGTTAATACTTACTATGAATCGTTAGGTACACAAAACATGATGTTAACGCTAACTGTGAATCATTACGTATACAAAACATGATGTTAGTATTAAATGTAAATCATTAAAGTAATAAAATATGATGTTAGTACTAACTATGAATCGTTTGTATAAAAAACATGATGCTAGCACCAACTGTGAATCGTTAGGTATAAATAACATGATGATAGCTCTAACTTTGAATCGTAGAAAACACGATGCTAGCGCTAATTATGAATCATTTTATATGGGCTGAATTTATTAGATCTGTTTGTTACAAGTTAAGAAACTTAACAAACAACTCAAATACCGATAGTTTGACTGACATTCTAGTGGATATGGATCGTTTGACTGGCATTAAAATATATATTTATTGTTTACTGACATTCCAATAGATATTGATCGTTTGACGGATTTTCCCGTAGATATTAAAAGTTTAACTGTTAATTTAGTAGATATTGATCGTTTTACTGACATTGCAGTAAATATTTATTGTTTAACTGACATTCTAATAGATGTTGATCGTTTTACTGACATTGCAGTAAATATCTATTGTTTAACCGACATTCTAATAGATGTTGATCGTTTTACTGACATTACAGTAAATATCTATTGGTTAAACAATAGATATTTACTGTAATGTCAGTAAAACGATCAACATCTATTAGAATGTCAGTTAAACAATATATATTTACTGTAATGTCAGTAAAACGATCAACATCTGTTAGAATGTCGATTAAACAATAGATATTTACTGTAAGTCAGTAAAATGATCAACATCTATTAGAATGTCGGTTAAACTAACAAATCTAATAGATGTTGATCGTTTTACTGACATTAGAGTAAATATCTATTGTTTAACTGACGTTCTAACAGATGTTGATCGTTTTACTGACATTAGAGTAAATATCTATTGTTTAACTGACGTTCTAACAGATGTTGATCGTTTTACTGACATTACAGTAAATATCTATTGTTTAACTGACGTTCTAACAGATGTTGATCGTTTTACTGACATTACAGTAAATATATATTGTTTAACTGACGTTCTAACAGATGTTGATCGTTTTACGAACATTACAGTAAATATATATATTGTTTAACTGACGTTCTAACAGATGTTGATCGTTTTACGAACATTACAGTAAACAGGAATCGTTTGAGGAGGAAGACAAAGTATCGTCGAAACTTGTAGAGTATTTGTTTTATTATGGCCATTGAAAGCCGTAATAAATATGTTTTAATTGTGTAATAATTATCATTTTATTTATTCATGTTTGACCGTTTATTTGACATTCCACTACGTACTAATTTGAAAACAAAATAGAGCTATGTCAGACATTAAACCACGGAATACAACAAAATGTTAACCACAGATATATTTTTACAACATATACTGATGTTGATACAACATTTCGGGCAATGCCCTACTTCAGGTAACCCGTAACTAAACAGTAAATCGCTAAACGTTTATATAAAATATATATATCTGTAGTTAACACCTTGTTGCCTTCGGTGGTTTATCTTCTATTCTTCTCTTTTTAAACAACCACCGCGTGTAATTTCTTACACAGTGTTATTAGTTAACAGTATTGTTGGTTGTTTTTATTGTTGTTCTTGCTCCATGCGAATAGGACGTTCTTTTGATCTTGTATTTTCTGTTTGTACCCAATTATCTTGACAATAAAGATAATCTGAAGAGTAAAGATCGTCTATTTTTCTAACTTTATTATATAAGTCTCTCCAGTATACACTACAAATTATGTAAAGCAATAAAATAGTATCTTATCATAACTTAAGTAAAGACTAATGGCCATATTTATTAATGTCTGTATATTTATATGTAATAAACATCTCACAATTTGGAATGAGATGCGATGTTTTTTGTAATAACCATAATCTGTTTTTTTCTTATAAAACTGCGTTTACCTGCCAGAAAAACTGTAGCCGTCATATTAATTCGAAGACAGGGTCGAAATACACTATTATCATGCCGTTCATAAAATAAAACTTTACGGTGTTTGTTCCACTTTCTGGCTGTCAGCCACTTTCTCCTTTTCTCCTAGTGGAGAAGTGTCACACCCATCGTTCCAGGATGTTTAAACTTCTGTATCCACTCTTAAGTGTCCCTTCATAGTCCCGATTTATAAATACCACCAAGTAATGGGGTTGCCAATTGACAGAGTTGCTATATTTAGGGAGAAAAGTATGGGAGAATCAGTGAAGCTCAGGGGAAAGGACGTGGAGAGTGACCCCTATAAATCGGGTGGTAATAAATCTCGAGTCCTCTGGCCTTCTCTTCTTCATTGTTCTCAACAGATTCTGTTTTTGATAGTTTAAAAACATAAGATAATGTGTAGATAAGCCGATAGTAGGCTGAAATTGATTGGTTTTGCTCGTATAACTCTTTCATTTCCTAGGAGCGCGTGCGTGTGGACTGTACGGAGTATGCGCTCTTTAACCGCGTTCCCCTGTAGCTGCCTTCATGTGGTCATTATCGTAACTGCTACTAGGCTATTCCGATGAGTACTTCTGTAACGGAGGGTCGAAGGTTTCGTTTATTAAGTTGTGAAGTTGAACACGTTTCTACCTAATTTGTTAATCTGACGCGTGTTGGACTACAATATTGGTGCGTTGGAAAGTATGAAATTACTCTAATTATACGACACTCGTAATGTAGAGATCCGAAACAAGGGACAATAAGTCAAGATTGACAAGTTTAGCCTTTACTATGTAGAATGATACCGTGAGAGCCTCGTCATGGCCACGGTCGGGATCTGGTCACCGTTCGGGACGACCGGCAGTGGAGATGCTCTACCCCCGGAGTTCTTGCAAGACTACCACAACAGTTCGTAAGTTTTGCTCTAAATCTGCTACTAATAATAACCGCCGTTGTCACGTACAGAGAAGGGACGCTGGACATTTAGAACCTTTAATTCTACCAGACACCAGCAATGAGTGATATTTGTTGTTCTTCAACTGAGGTTTGTTATTTATCTGTAGAATCTGAGTCCAAGAAAGAAGTAAAAATACGTTATTGTGTGATAAAAAGTCAAATCGAGTTCCGAAGATTGTACAAATACAATATGGTGAGTAAAATAAACCAGCAGAAGCTATCTGGGTTCAGTAAACAACGAACTATTGGTAGAGATACAATATGGTGAGTAAAATAAACCAGCAGAGGCTATCTGGGTTCAATAAACAACGAACTCTTGGTAGAGATACAATATGGTGAGTAAAATAAACCAGCAGAAGCTATCTGGGTTCAATAAACAACGAACTTTTGGTAGAGATACAATATGGTGAGTAAAAGAAACCAGCAGAAGCTGTCTTGTTTACTGAACTCACTACCAAGAGTTCGTTGTTTACTGAACCCAGATAGCTTCTGCTGGTTTGTTTTACTCACCATATTGTATCTGTACCAGTCGTGTGAGATAAAGATACAACATGGTGAGTAAAAGAAACCAACAGAAGCTGTCTTGAGTTCAGTAAACAACACACGACTGGTAAAGATACAATATGGTGAGTAAAAGAAACTAGCAGAAGCTGCCTGAGTTCAGTAAACGTCACTTTTTTAGTATAGGTACAGTACTGTGAGCAAAGATTTTGTTGGTGGAATGACGTCATTCATTTGAACCTGAAACAAAAAATTTGACACTCTTAATAATTTAGTGCATTTTATTTTCGCTAGTTGTTTCGACAATTTTTATAATTAACGTATTCTGAATCTGTAACATTAAATTTAGTATCTGATTGTGAATACTTGAGAGACAGTTCTGATTTCATTTTTATCTTTGGAGATTAAAGAAACAAAAAACACGTCGCTTCAAAAAATTGTAGAATTAAACTGAGACAAACAACGGAAAATACTGAAGATTACAGAATGTTCGATTTGTTAACTTGAACATCAGAGCTTTTTATTGTCGAATATTCTAAATAGTCTTCTTGGTTATTTTTAAACAGTATAATATGATAAGTTGTATGTGGAATAGAATATACTAAAATTGTATATATTACCATAACATAGAAAAACAAGAATTGTTAACCCTAATACACGGATTTGAATATCCTTTAGATCTGTCGTGAAAGGCCTAGGTCCGTCGACTAAACGATTCCTTCTCTAAACGTTTGAGGCAATTATATAAACAATGAATTCTGGGTAATTCGTTTCATAGTGGGTTGCACGCGCCGTGCATAAAAACTCTACTCATAACTTTCTTTAACGTATATTTCCACGATTTTGACAAGAGTATTCTTCTTATTGGCTGTACTCGTGGTGGCGACATTATCAACATCTGATAATAGTTATGTAAATGTTTACTTTCACGATTGCTCTCCTGTTGACTAGAGTATTCTTCTTACTGGCTGTACTCGTGGTGGCGACATTATCAACACTCTGATAATATTTACGTGCAAATTTTATTGCTCTTCTTTGGCTATAACTTTTTCCTTACTAGCTATGTTCGTTTAGGCACGACGTTGTTAACTATATATATTAATAGTAAAAAATAAATGTGAGCCACCATTCGATTTACCATTTGTCACTGCATTATACCGGTTTCGGGGAATTCTGCCCTTCATCACTAACACAGGGCAAGGATATATAGAAAGAATATGAATAGGCTTCATAATGTTATTCTTTCGATTTCTCTCGTCTATGGTTAC
The DNA here is from genome assembly GCF_000517525.1 of Limulus polyphemus. Classification (NCBI taxonomy): domain Eukaryota; kingdom Metazoa; phylum Arthropoda; class Merostomata; order Xiphosura; family Limulidae; genus Limulus; species Limulus polyphemus. Next base: position 274,609 of record NW_013666143.1, read on the forward strand.
TGATGAGGGGTGAAACTTCCCTAAACAGGTATAACTCAATGAAAAGGAGTATATGGATAGGGCTTCACATTTATTTTTTAGTCCTTTAACAGCTTGTCCAGCTGCATATTATGTCTTAGGATACGTTTTCTGAAGCCGGTTAGGTGGTAGAGAATGGTGTTTTAAAACCATATCTTAATATTTTGGAAATAACTTTGTATATTGCACTAACTTGATAATAACCAAATTTTGTTATAATTCTCTGAAAATTGAAAATGTAACTTCATAATTTCAGCATGCGAAAAGAGTTCGAAATAATAATTAGCACCTTGTTTTGGAAAAAAACTTGCAGTACCTCGGAATCTCTGACGTATTTGTGATATAACACATAACTATATATCGAGGTGTTGTACTGCAGATTTTTCCGTTATTCTGTGTGTTTAGAGAAGTTGAGAAAATAACAAAGATGTAGTAGATTACAGGTCTCACCTAAACCACGTACACTTCTGTAGAGGTCTATATTTGACATCATATCTAGTCACCTCACCTGTGCAGAAAGGTTAGCCAGAAAAGCAGGTGTCGTACGATGTGACATGGATGTCGAGTGGACCTAGATGATAATACACTGCCAAAGGTCTTAAACCAGAGTTAAAGTATTTACATATAACTGTTTTAAATTGTATAAAGCTATTAAATGGGGTGAGAATCCCTCAAAGTCAACGTGGTTACATATAAATGTTTTAAACTGTATAAAGCTATAAAATGGGGTGAGAATCCTCCGAAGTTAAAGTGGTTACATATAAATGTTTTAAAGTTATATAAAGCTATGAAATGGGGTCAGAATCCCTCAAAGTTAAAGTGGTTACTTATAAATGTTTTAAAGTTATATGAAGCTAAGACATGAATTTGAATTTCCCAAAGTTGAGTTACATATTTATGTTTTAAATCTATATAAAGATGTAACAGGGAGTCAAAATCGTTCAATCTAAAGTCAGTTACATAATTGTTTACAGATGAAATACTCCTAGGACGCACAATCTAAAATCTCATTTTTTAACATCACAAAATGATTGATATGGGCAATTTCTGTATGTTTTGAAACAAGTTTTATCAGCGCTTTTTGCTGTTTCAGTATTTGAACTTGATAAGCACTTGCAGCAGGGGCGGAAGTCTAATCTACGTTAACAATGAAACAGTGCTACTATATCGTCACTGATAAAGTGTCTGATGACTAGTGTTGATACTAACTACCACTTTAATGTATTTAAGTGTTTATCTTTCTCTCGCTGTACGCTGATGAAAAGTTCTTGATGAGCATGAACATCTGAACAAGAAGACCAAATAATCTAGCTTGGATTAACCACATCAAAATGAATGACAAGAATTTATAAAGAAAATTAACATTATGGCTAGTACATATATAAATTATACTTGTCGCTCTTTAACTTTGAACATGTCGCAGAATTCTGACTTTTATATTTTTCACTCTTCTCTATTTTTAAAGTAAAACTGCCGACTGTTTATATTTATCTCACTTTTGCACATCTTACTTTTAATATTGATTTTAGTTTTGTATCCGAGAGGTTCAAATGTGAAGTGCTTTGAATATTTCAGAATACTGCCATCTAGCGGCTGAGCTTATTACTATTTACAACAATGAGATAAAATACAAATAAATAAATGTGCTTTTGTTTCCTGGATAACCATACCTTGGTACTGCTATCTATCTACACCGAGGAGGTTATACAAACGTATTCAGGTATTTTGTTGACGATACTTAGAACAATATCATAGGTGTAAGAAGGAGTTACAAAGTGGGGATGCTTGGCTAGACATGCACATTTTACAATGAGAGATTGAAAGTATAAGGAGTTGTTAAAATCAGCTTTAATGCTGCCAAAGCCAGCTCAATCTAAGGGGGCCTGGGGGCATGTCCCCAGAAAATTGATATAATAATATAATTTACAGTTGCTATATAAGTCAAATATGTAAAAGTGAGGGTGCTAGCGCCCAGCACCCGCGGTTCCGACGCCTCTGAATACGTTATGAATGTAGAAATTTTACCTCATCGAAATTCTGAAGTTTCGTTTTACAGAATTCCGAACAAATATGGTATTGTAAACGCAGATAAGGGTGTGTCGATAAACGTTACGAAGCACGTGCAAGTTGTGCTAATGAAACTACAAGTATGTAATTAATAAAGCATGTAGACTCGCTATGTTGAAATTTATAAACATTATTTCGGATCTCTGACAGTAAATAGTTGATGTAACAAGCAAGTTCAAGCTTTGGTCAATGAGGACAAAGATAAAAAACGAGTTGAATGACTTAACAAGCTAAGGTCGATGAGGATGAACAAAGTATCTAGACTTAACAAGGTTAGGGCGACGAGGATGAAGTTAACAAAGTATCTAGGACGTAGTTACTAAAGTATCTAGACTTAACAAGGTTAGGTCATCGTAGGATGTAGTTAATAAAGTATTTAGACTTAACAAGGTTAGGTCATCGTAGGATGTAGTTAATAAAGTATTTAGACTTAACAAGGTTAGGAAATCTGGATACTTTATCAACTTCATCCGCGCCGATCTAACCTTGTTAAGTCTAAATACTTTATTAACTACGTCCTACGATGAAACAAGGTTAGGTCATCGTAGGACGTAGTTAATAAAGATTCCAGATTTAACAAGGTTAGGTCATCGTAGGACGTAGTTAATAAAGTATCTAGACTTAACAAGGTTAGGTCATCGTAGGACGTAGTTAATAAAGTTAAGCCGTTAAGCAGCATGTTTTAAGCAGGTGGATTTGATTAAAATCTCCATACGTCAAACTTTGAACATCAAGAATTTTCATTACATATATATACATATTGCCACTCCCATGCGTTTAAGATGATTTCTCGAGCGCATCTGACGGCACTTGCCAACCAAGTCACGCACGAGGGTTTATTTCAAGGTTACGCTTCTTATACCCCGAAGTGTACAATAGACCACGATTGTTTTACACAGTTTTATCTTTAGATTCTTTACATAAAACAGATTATATCGGAAACTGTAAAATGTTATTCTAACATAACATTCTACTCCGAGATGCAAAAATCTCTTTGTTTGTCAGTTTTATTGTGCACGAGCAGTTTTATTTATCCGTGACTTCTTTGGTAACCGCTTTGATACACCATTGATCCCCGCTGTTGTCCAGAATAACATACTAAAACTGAACTTGTAATTTCTTACAAACTATAAGTAATAATATAAAGAAGGTTGAGAATGTTATATTAAAACTATTTTGAATAAGCAAATCAGATAATCAAATGACAACCACAGCCAATAAAAAGTCGCGATGGAACGGAATGTATTAGAATCATTTTCACATTACTTTGCGTTACGTATATAGTGTAATGCCACCGAAAAATATGTAATAGCCCTTTCTGACTCAAAATATTCATATCATAAATATGTGTTCAGATCAGGGATTTTCAAGACGGGGATATGTCTTGCATTAGGAAAAACAAACAAACATGAATCAACTTGTGGACAATCGAGAAAGAGACATGCAACAAGTCATTCCACATCCGTGATAAATAAAATGTCTTGTAACAAGTGAGAATCCGCAAACACAGTGGTCAGTGGGAAAGCCGTCTACACGTGAGAATTCACAAACACAGTGATCAATCAGTGGGAAAACCGTCTACACGTTCCGGACAACAGTGCGCCACACATTCAAGAAGGAAAAGTGACACAAGTCACGTGTACCTAAGATGCTTCCAGATGGAGAATGAAACAGTTATTTATGTTATTCCACATCAAGATATGTCGGTTAAGTCACCAGATGTAGTGTCTTTGGATTTCTGTACGTTCATACTCTCGAAACGAGTCGTCTTAGACCACTAGACAGGTTATGGAAAAAGTCAGAGAATAGTTGTGTGCTTTGGAGATGACAACCTTTTCAGGTGATATTTACGCTGCAAGACTATTGACAATATGCACGGTGGTCAGATAGAGTATGGTCGGACGTGAACTGTATCGACTTCTACAATTACTAAACATCTGTAATTGACGGAATCGTTCTCAAGCTGGATTTGATAAATTGTATATTTTTGCTTTCTATGTTGTGTGACATTAAAATCTGTTCTTACTGTACACTAAAGACAATATTGACGGACATAGTTCAAACTAACTTCATATCTCGAGCGTATTTTTACAATAAAGATGCTCTAAGAAGAACTAGACAAAGATTAGTAGTGAAAAACAGCATTAGTCCGGTTTTGACAAGAATTTGTTCTCCCGACAGCTTCACTAGCTAATTCACAGACTTTAAGTAAAACAGAAAAAATACAACTTGAGTTTTGTTTAGAAACGTATGAACTGTATAACCTGAGGAAAATACACATTTGTTGTTGTTTTTCTGAGGTTCGGGAGTTTGGGTTTATAAAATTGTAGCCTGAGAACAGATATTTCTGATAAAGGACTATATTTTTTATGTGTGAAACAAATTTCAAATATTGCCAACTTTTAATGATTATATTTCGACTAATAAAACATAAGTTCTGTTTCGTCCCAAGCGGAAAATACAAGCTAATAAAACATAAGTTGTGTTTCATCTAAAGCAGAACATACAGGTTAATAAAACGTTTGTGTTTCGTCTCAAGCGGAAAATACAAGCTAATAAAACATAAGTTGTGTTTCATCTAAAGCAGAACATACAGGTTAATAAAACGTTTGTGTTTCGTCTCAAGCGGAAAATACAAGCTAATAAAACATAAGTTGTGTTTCGTCTAAAGCAGAACATACAGGTTAATAAAACGTTTGTGTTTCGTCTCAAGCGGAAAATACAAGCTAATAAAACATAAGTTGTGTTTCGTCTAAAGCAGAACATACAGGTTAATAAAACGTTTGTGTTTCGTCTCAAGCGGAAAATACAAGCTAATAAAACATAAGTTGTGTTTCGTCTAAAGCAGAACAAACAGGTTAATAAAACGTTTGTGTTTCGTCTAAAGCAGAACATACAGCCTAATAAAACATAAGAAAATACTTTCTCAACGCATAATTGTGCCTATGTTTGAAACGAAATTTATAACTTTTGTTAAAAATATACGAAAATAAGGTAGAAAAAATATCTTTGAGGCTAAAGGTTCAAAGTGAAGCTATGTCGTCAAGGGAACATAAAGTTTTGTAATAGATGGGATTTCTATTGAAGAAGGTTAATAGAGATTTCTGTGACGGTCGCGTGTATATATATAGGAGTGTACTTGCTACGTCCACTGTTTTTATTATTTTCATAAAGGTTTTTTCACACTGAAACCAATGATATATAGTTTGTATAGCCTTTCTTCCATAAAATGTACACTAAATAAATCAAATATAAAAATTCTGATATCTTTCCCAATTTTCTCTAGCTTCTGGGAATACAAAAATGTTGTCTTTGCGATACAGCCGGATTAACTCTGCCTTTTCTTGTTCCTAATAGATACCAAGGTTGGGTCACAGTAGAAACAGTGATAACTTTCGAGTTCTGTTCCTTGTAGACCAAAGATCTTCTGGTTTGTGAAAGTTGTTCAAATATCTTCAACATTCCATCTTCCTTTCAAGCCTAATACATCTCGTTATTTAGTCTTCAACTCTTTAAAATAAATTGACGTTACTTTAGAAATTCAACGTATAAAATGTTACTTTTCATAGCTGTAATTTTGAAAATTACGTATAAAGGCTTCATCATATCAGAACAAACAATAATTTATATATGACTTTGAACTCCACAAAATATTCTATCGCTTGTGCAATATCGGAGAATCAAGGTCCAATGATAGATCAGTTAGCACCAGAAGTATCGAGATTTTCCAACGACCTGATTTGTTCAAATAACACAGATCAGTCACTGTAACTCGTGTCCAATTTTCAGGTTGTTGACATTAGTTCTAGTACTGAGTGAGGCCTTACATATGTGGACTACCGATGAAAAGAAAAAACATATTTAGTACGTATGAATGTTGGAAGATATGAGTCCAATCATGAAGTGAGCTTATAATATGTAAAAATATTTATGTTTAACTCTTCCTATTTCTTTCCTATTCTCTTCTCTTTACTATTTATATCTTTCATTTAATGACGTCTTACTCTTCCCAATTTTCTAATCATATCTAACTCTTTATCTATATTCTTCCTCATACTAATCTCAAACTCTTACTTAACTCTTTATTTTTAACATTGTCTTGCTCCCAAGTATTTATGGTGAATATTTAACGTTTAACTTCTTATTATTAAAGTTTTAACTTTTCTTCATTATTAGCGTTTAACATCTTATTATTAAAGGTTTAATTTTTCTTCATTACTAACGTTTAGTCTTTCTCATTATTACTGTTTAATTTCTTATTATTAAAGTTTTAGTATTTCTCATTATTATTGTTTAATTTCTTATATATATATATATTCGAATGATTAAGGGTGAATCGGATGTTGATGTCTATGGAATTGAGAAAGTTTAGAAACTTGGTTAAAGAATGAATGCCATGGTTCCACTGTTCAAACACGTCATCGATGTATCTAAGCCATGGAATAGGGCCAATGTGGATATTTTGGCGCTATATGTCATATATCTATCTAAGGCAAAGATGAAAGATCAGGGCCGATGTATCCGGGCACCACTTGTAAAGAGCACTTGTTACAAAAATGAACATAAATAACCACTAATAGATTGTATATTACGACATCACATTGTAGTTTATTGTCAAAATGAAAATATTCATCATGAAGGATAAAAAATAAGATGTTTTTGTAAAGTGTCTACTGACAATCCGTACATCTCCAAGCTGTTTTTGTAATTGAATTAAACGTTAAATATGAGGAAGGAAAGCAAGACAAAAACGCAAACTTTTACATCATTAATATTACAATTTTCATAGATGTGTAATATTTTAAAGCGAGTATGAATGTACATAAAAGTTTTAAGAAGATAAATACACAAATAATGTATATATATATACATATGTACACGCATATACGAACTGTATATATATTATATATTATATATATATGCACACACACACACACACATATATTATAAATGTACGTAGAACAACATATGTAAGAGCTGATTGTAAGCATTTATATATTAAAACCATAATGGATTAATGTCACGATTTTCCCAGTTTCGGTACACTTTTTGACTTCCTGATCATCAATGCCTCTTTTTTTCCTCTAATCTAATTTTCATTTTCACTTTACTATAATGGTGATTTTTGTTTCCTCTAATATTATTTTAATTTTAATTGTACCATAACACACAATGATTTTGTATTAATCTGAACGGTTTAGCTTATTATTAAGTTAGTTGAGTTTCGACAAACATCGGCTTTTTTTCATAATTCAAATTATGTATCTTAGTTATTATTAGATGTGATTGTAGATAAAATGTTTGATCATTTAAAAGATGAGAAAAACTTTAAATACTTAACAGTTACCTCACAAAAAAGACTGAGACGAAAGCAAATGGCCGTCACATTTCTTTTCTATGTGTTTTTGCATTACAAAAATTCGCACGCGCATGCGCGCACACATATAGTTAAGTAAATGATACCCAGGCGCAAACCCTCAGGGTTCATATAATAAAATTTCAGGTTTCTGGGTCCATTCCTCTTGGAGCTATGGTGGTCAAACATACATAGATACGTACGCACACACGTGAGTGTCTGTCTGTGACTTCTATGTGGTTTTTCGCTACCTTGCCTAATTAAAAAGATGCGCACGTACATTTCTTTTCTATGTGGTTTTTCGCATAAAATGATGCTCACGCGCACGAAAATGAATAATAATAAAAAAGTGCAAACCCTCAAGTTCCACTTAGTATGGGTGCAAAATTTCAGGTTTCTAGGGTTCTTCTTCTTTGAGCTATGGTGATCATACATAAACAGACATGCATGCACACACATGTCTGTCTGTCTGTCTGTGATTTCTATTTATAATATAAGGAATCACTTCTTTTCTTTGTGGTTTTCGTTAGCTTGCTTCATTAAAAAGATGCTCATGCGCGCACACACGTGGCTAAGATAAGTAATATTACCCAGGTACACACCCTCAGGGTCCACTTAGTATTGGGACAAAATTTCAAGCTTCTAGGTTCTTTTATCTTAGTGCTATGGTGGTCACATATTCTTTTCTATGTGGTTTTTCGCTTGCTTACCTCACAAAATGATGTACACGCATGTGGATAAGTAATAATACTCAGGTTCACACCCTCAGGGTCCACTTAGTATTTGTGCAAAATATCAGGTTTCTAGGTTCCTTCCTCTTAGAGTTATGGCGGCAACACACACAGACCCACAGACAAGCCCTTTTATTATTATAGATATACACTTTTTAAACCAAAATTATCTATTATTGTAAAAGAAATATATTTTGCAACATATTTCGACCACATGTGTTTGGGTAATCATAGGTCAGAACGAAAGTAGACGAAGTAATATCATATATACTATCTTTAAAAACTCGTGGTAAATTTCAATTTTAAGTTAGCGTTCTATGTAAATGAAACAGTTCCAATCACAGAAATATACTTCCAAATTAAACCAACATTTTTACGATGAAAGTGAGACGGTTAATCTCTACTAATTTGAATCTTGTTCTATGTTAATGAAAAGGCTTAGAAGGGTTAGACGTAGTTTTAATTTTTCCAAATATCACTTAATTTATAGAGAGCTTTCGTTAATATCAAAGAGCATCGATTGTATCTGTTGGTAGTCTTCATAAGTTAAGTTCGTCTATTTCAAATAATTTTCAGCACAGTCCATACTTGGTAGGTTTGGATTATAAATTAAAGGCTGCTGATTTTCGAAGATCAACTATTAAATCTTTTTTTTCAGCCTATCATGCTCCTTGTTGTTTCGTACAGTAGCAATCGGGATCAACGGTTATTAACTTCCGGTTCCTCTGTACTACTTTTGCTTATCATGTGAACAGGTAAGCCAATTAGGTTTATCATAAATCAGCAGTGTGTAATCTTTAGTTTTGTTTTGTCTTGCCATGATATATACTTGTGGTTTAAAAGGTGCATTACTTATATAAATACATCCGACGTTGTAAGCTCTCTATTCCACCATACGGACAGAAGATTGTAACATGTATTCATATCAAAAATAGATTGGAGATTTAAGGATTGTTAGTAGCCACTGCCTGAGACATGTTATCCTTCATGATGGACAATAAACTGTATCCCACAATAAATAATCGAGTAGTGGTTATTTGTGCATATTCTAGAAACAACTACACTTGACAAGTGGCGCCAAGATATATATATATCGGCCCTGATCTCTGGTCTAGATACATCGATGACGTATTTGGAACCATATCCTTAATTATTTAATCAAATTCCTCATTTCGATAGACATCAACATCCAATTCACCCATAATCATTCAAATGACAACCGGAGTATAGATTTTCTTGACGTTTCCTTGTTGATTGAAAAAATATACAATCTAATGTGTTCCATAAACCAACTGAAACATTATGGGATTACTTCATAAAGGTAAAATCCCATAGATACTATATACAGTTAACCAATATAAGAGGCATAATTGTATTTCTGTACTAAACTGCAGGCCATAGCAGAGGGTACGGCCAATCAAAGAATGCATTAGGCTTCTACTTCACAGATTCTCTTTTCAATGTCATTTCTGGTGAAAAAGATAAGATATTTTTAACATATCTATATAAATATAATAATTCTGTCTGTTATATGTTGTATATCCATGTAACTACTTCGCCCCATGTAGATGTATTTTCACCAAATTTGGTATGGAGGTTTATTGGGTCCATGGGGAGATACTTACTAATTTTCAGTTTTGCATTTTGCGGATTTTTATGGGCGTTTTTTTACAATTGTTTGTTTAAAGTTAAGCACAAAGCTTCACAATGGGTTATCTGTGCTCTCCCCACCATGGGTATCGAAACCCGGTTTCTAGCGTTGTAAGTCCACAGACATACCGCTGTGCCACTGGGGAACTTTCTTCAATTTCAGCTAAGACAACTTAGTGACTGCATTGTTATAAGAGATATGATGTTTAAGAGATAAAACTGAATTCACGTGGATATTAAATTATAGTCTACGAAATGCTATTAATTATCAAATGCTGAAAAACTAAGACAATAAAGAAAATAAGCTTATATATATATATATATATATATTTATTTATTTAATAAAAAAAGGCTCACGCCAAAATACACCATTGTGATACTCTAAAACTCGCTGTGGTCACCACAGTTTTCAAGCTTTATATCAGCCTTAAGAACTAGGGCCCGATAGAGAGACTGGTAAGCGTTTTCTTTATTTACTTGGCTATCAGGGCAAGGCTAGATGAGAGCAGTATCACCAAGACTGGTTTACTATATATATATATATATATATATATATATA
>NW_013666143.1:285179-291295 GCF_000517525.1 Limulus polyphemus
GTATATATATATATATATATATATATATATGTATATGTATGTATACAGTGATTAAAAAAATGTTGTTGTTTTTTTCACTTCATCCAAAAACTTCCAAGTTTATACAATAGATTCTTCAGTCTATAAACTTTATAATGAAGTTCCATATGAAAGCTTCTTCGGTCTGTAAACTTTACAGTAAATGTCTATACAATAGCTCCTCCAGTCTATAAACGTTACAATAAATGTTTATACAACCGCCCCTCTTGTCCATAAACTTCACAGTAAATGTCTGTACAATAGCTCCTCCACTCCATAAACTTCACAGTAAATGTCTATACAATAGTTCCTCCAGTCCATAAACTTTACAGTAAATGTCTGTACAATAGCTCCTCCAGTCTATAAACTTTACAATAAATGTCTATATAATAGCTCCTCCAGTTTGTAAACTTTACAGTAAATGTCTATACAATAGCTCCTCCAGTCCATAAACTTTACAGTAAATGTTTATACAATAGCTTCTCCAGTCTATAAACGTTACAATAAAGGTTTATACAATAGCTCCTCCAGTCTATAGTAAAGTTTTATGTAAAACTTCAGTCGTTCTACTCTGGAAATTGAACGGATGTTATTAGCATCGTTGAAAGTACCTTTAATGCTCTACAACGTAATGAGCATTAAAAGTATATTGGGGTTCACAAATACTGCCCCTCAGTGACACAGTGGCAAGTCTGAAGGCTTATAACGCTAAAATACAGGTTTTCGATACCGTAACTGGCACAGCACAGATAGTCCATTTTGTAGTTTTGCGCTTAACTACAAACAAACAAATAGATAAAAAATACTTCAAATATTGTAAAGATATTCGAAACGTACGAAGGTGTTTGAGGTGGTAACTGTGTCTTTGTGATAACGCCAGTAATACTTATTATTAAGCTTCCGTAATTCTACCTATATGATCTTGTGTTAGAACTATGATTTTACTTATTATTTTCTATTCTGTTTCTATTCTCCCCTTTTCCAGTGGCCCGGCATTACCAGGTAGTTAGGGCGCTCGACTTGCAATCTGAGGGTCGCGGGTTCGAATCCCCGTCACACCAAACATGCTCGCCCTTTCAGCCGTGGGGGCGTTATAATGAGACGGTCAATCCCACTATTCGTTGGTAAAATAATAGCCCAAGAGTTGGCGGTGGGTGGTGATGACTAGCTGCCTTCCCTCTAGTTTATCTGCTAAAGTAGGGACGGCTAGTACAAATAGCCTCCGTGTAGCTCTGTGCGAAATTCAAAACAAACAAACAAAACCCCTTTTTCCGATAAACTCCCCTGTACAGACTCTTTCTTGTCAAAGCTTATTATGCTCTGCAGATAAGCTATCTCAACAAAAAACTTAGCCCTTTTGATATAACCGTTATATTTGTTCTGAAATTGTGTTTTTCTGTATCCCTTGTATTTGTTCTAAAACTGTGTTTTTATATACCCCCTTATACGTGTTCTGAAGTCTTTTTTTTATCCTGAACGCTCGTTTTTTGTATATTATATTATACCCGTAGCATTTGTCATTAATTTTTTTGGAGGTTTTGATATACCACTTGTGTATGTTCGTTTGCACCCTGTACTCCCTGTATTTAGTCAACATTTTTGATGATTTTGTTTTGCCACTACTGCGGCTTGGATAACGTGGCATGTACATTCTCAACCAAAGTAACCTTGATACCTTCCGATCGTTACATGTTACAAGTAACGCGCCTATAGTACCCAGGTTCAGAAAACACCTACCTATGTCACATCGATTACCTCTAGCCTTAAAAAATGTCTCATCTGTTGCTTTGGTAACGATCCTAACAATGCATTCAGATCATCCAAATGAAGTATTGACAGAACTACTGAATAAATTAATGATATGCAAATGAATCACGTTACATATGGACTTACAAATGTTTATTTTTTATAGGTATGTGTGGTGCTAAAGTTATGCAAGTCACGTAATTTAAGAGTTTTATGAAACGAAACACTTGGTCTGATTCTGTCTTAGAAGAGTACGATTAATTACAGATATGAGGGCTTACAAACCGACTTTAGTCGGGTTCAAAACAAGATAAGGCTTTAAAATAGAAACTAAACGAAAAACTATATAAAGAAATAATTAATATTGGGAATTAAGATCACTCGTTGTTTAAACTTCTATAATTATATGTCTCTTGCAAGTAGAAAGTACATGCTCGTCACATGGGATTTAGGTGAATTAACAGGCTGCGACACACACACAGCAAGGCTGATTTGTGAACGTTTTCCTTCGTTTATTAGGATAAACTGAGACACCAACACACAGCAAGGCTGATTTGTGGACATTTTCCTTCGTTTATTAGGATAAACTGAGACACCTACACACAGCAAGGCTGATTTGTGGACATTTTCCTTCGTTTATTAGGATAAACTACGACACACACACAGCAAGTCTGATTTGTGGACATTTTTCTTCGTTTATTAGGATAAACTGAGACACACACAAACAGCAAGGCTGATTTATGGACATTTTCCTTCGTTTATTAGGATAAACTGTGACACACACACAGCAAGGCTGATTTATGGGCATTTTTCTTCGTTTATTAGGATAAACTGAGACAGGTACATCTAGTTTATGGGCATGGAGTGTTAAAAGTAATGTTTTTCTCTTCATTGAGTTTCAATGTGGTTTAGTGATCATATTGTGTTATGGCTTCTGAAAACTACTCTAACTTTATGTTGTTTACACATTTTATGTGTTTTAATGGAGATCTCTGGCATAAAAGAATAAAGCTTTATGTCTGAACTTTTCTTGCTGTTTGTTATTGGTGTTTACCTTCTTTGTTTTCTTCTTTATCGAGTTTTCCAGGTATCTGTTATTAAGGAGGATTGTAATGATGTGTGTTTCTTCTTAATTTCTTTAGTATTATAAATCTTGATTATTCTTTTGAACTAGGCAGACTGTGATACACCGTTTACAGTCGAAGTATTTAACCGTACCTGTGGGTTCTGTAAAGTCCTGGGGTTGAACTGTGTGTCTTGGTAACCATCAAGACAAAGGAAAGGAAGTTTGTATCTTTTTATATCGTATCGAAGGACGTTACCTACTCAAGCGACTCATGATTTTTTTAATCTTGTGTGCGGTTTGTGCCGATATTACGAATGTATCATCAATATACCTGGAGCACAGAGCTGCTTTTTAAATGACGATAACTTCTATATGTTCCATGTAGAGGTTACCGAGTACTGTTGAGCCCGCAGCTAGGCCTTCTTGTTGTTGGTAGTATTTATGTTCAAATTGGAAATTTGTTGTGTTGACACAGAAGGTTGGGAATCCTGATATTGTGGAAATTAATTAATTAATACCTGAATATGAATAAAATTACTAATTTATAATTAGGCTTAGGTGATAATATTTAAATAAGTGGTTACAGATAGATGTTTTAAGAAATTTGTAATCCGGAATATGTATCTTTATGCTATCATAATTGTTTAACATATTACAGCAAGAAGTCTAGGCACTTGAAATTGTTTTCAATAAATACACAAAGACACAATTCAGGTATTATTCCATATTAGATTGAATATTTGTTATTGAAGTTTATAGAGTAAGAGTACATATCGCTATGTTTGTCAATCATAAAATACACTATTAAAACTAAATGCATACAAATAAGTGGTTTAATGAAGAAATTGTTGATACACAAAATTGTGTGCACAGTAAATCATTTCATATACCACCATGTTGATACTAATGTGTACTGTACACTTTACAGTCTTCGAGATCTTACGGTTCTTACCAAGACGGGTTTCAGATTTTAAGAACATAGATACGTTTTTACGGCATGTTGCAACCTGATCCTCATGTATAGAGTGACTAGGGTGACAATATTTTTCTGTTCTTCATTACACTTCTAACGGACATGAAATTTCATGAATGCTAGGACACTGTCTGATTATACAACAACAGGAAAGACTACTCCTGTTATCTGTTGATAACGCTCATTTTACGATGTTAAAATTGAATTTACATCAGAGGCTCTCCACATGGCAAAATAATTGAGTAGAAGCAACACAGCTGCTTTCTGTCAAACCTGTCGCTTGGAGCGCTGCAGTTAGCCTGATTGCAGTTTTCAAGCTGAAGGGGCCGTTTTAGCGACATAGGTTCTTTGGTGTCAATTTTAGGTATAATCTGTAGATAAACCTAATTGAGTGAAACGTCTGGAAGTAAAATATTTCATCTACATAGTAATTAGATATATTTATTATCAGAACCGTGCACTAGTTTCTAGTTTAGGAGCTTTAAACATCACCTAATTTGATTTGATGGAAAAATACCCTAACAGTTCACCGTGTTTTATAAAGACACTGTGTCATTTCTACTCTCGATCGTGGTCAGTTTGGTGGACATGATTAAGTACTATTTCTTGGCAGAGCAAATTCCATTATAATAAGGTTCTTTTGAGGATGGTGCAGTTTCAACGAAACACCTTGACAAACCTTTTACGTCGAACCCTAAAACCATGTTGAAGCAGACCAAAGGCACAAAGTCCATTGGAACTGCATTGGTGTGTGTGTGGAGGGGGTGGGGAGCTGGATGGGTTTGTGGTTAATGGTGTTGTTGTAAGACTTCTCGTTTTAACGGAAAAAGACGTATATCTCAATGTATGGCTGGAATTTCGGAGCCTTCATAAGCTTCAAATTACTGTTTATTAAACAGTTAAACATTATTTCAATAGCGTTTTGAGTCAGAAGGTTATCTTTCGTAACATAACCTTCACTTTGCTTTGGGTTGATTTGGGGTGTACTTTCAGATGCTGTTATAGCCATTTCCGCTTTGAGGGTTTCATGGAGGATATTGAAGACTAACTTTAGCTCAATATCCTCTACATATCTCGAATATTGTTTTCACAGTTTAACCTGTAGTGTATTTCAAATCATCAAGTGTTCGACGCTAAAGATATCGTCTGTGACTCCACAGACCGTATCTGCGCTACTATGTTTGCATATCCTAATCTCTCTCATAAAATGAGATTATCTCTCTGTATTCAAGCTTTACGAGGTCGTTTGTTTATCTTCTAGACCAATATTAAAAACCAAAACAGCAACATAAATGCATGTTTATTAATGTGTTTACAGGTAAATACTGAAAGTCTGACCATTTCGAATAAAAAACACAAACCTAGTTCACAAGACACCAATAGGCTTAAGATCTGTGATAAACATCGCGTTAACTGCAAATGTTTTCTTTTCTTTTCCAAATTCTTCTTAATTTTTCCATTGCCGATTCAATATCAGAGGCGTGTAAAAATAGCGTTTTAGAGGTATATTTTGTTCATAAGAAAAGGAAAGATACCAGAATATAATAGAGGAATGTTCACCATCGAGATGAATAATAATCTTTCTCTACGTTAAACGAGTAAAAGGAAAGAGACCACTACTCTGTCATTTTACTAATTTGCTAGATTAGTAGAGGTAATTAAATATAGCTCGCACGCGCAAGTTCTCAAAACGAGCGAGAATAGGGCACAGAATATTCCATAACGGCAGCTCCGAACCAATTAAGAAAACATCACTCCTATCAGTATGAAAGGCTGGGTGTTACTAAAAAGGAATTCACGAAAGCTTCTGTGGTTTTATGTAACGTACATTCCTGAGCTACTTCCCGAAATTTCGTGGGGAATTACAAGGATCGATCATTTTTCCTGGAGAAAGCAGACGTTGTGCCGCCGATAGAACTAAAGTAACCGTCCCTCTACTCATTTTCTTTTCTATGGTTAATTTTTTCTTTTTTCGATTTTGGAGCTATTTTCATTTGTTTGTTGTTTAAATTTTTATGTTATGTTATTTTGTAGCCGTTTTCAGCTATTGCATTTTTATTTCTTGTTGCGTTATACTGTTACTGTTTTCTACCTGTATGCCATGTTATTTGTTTTCATTTGTTGCGTTATCCTGTCGCTGTTGCTATTTTGTTTTTGTTTTTATATAAATTGTTAAGTCATTTTATTTCGTTTTTTTTCTGCTTTCTTTTTTTTTCACCTGGTGTGTCAAATGTTAAGTTATGTTCGCCAATTATCAATTAAAGGCTTTTACTTATATTTCTTAATAGTATAAATATATACCTGATGATGACA
>NW_013666143.1:291305-315735 GCF_000517525.1 Limulus polyphemus
CTTATATTAAAGTTTTTCTTCATTACCCATTTAACCCGTCTCCAGCCATTATAAATATATACTTTGTTAATGTTGTTGTGCTAAGGATTCTTCTATAGTAGGTGTCTGTGAGTTGTTGGCGATAAATTAAAAAATAAACGAACAGCACTCACTCCACTTGTTTTCAAAATAATATATATATATTCGGAACTAGTTAAACGTGTGTACAATAAATTCTTTACACTACAGAGATCATAGGCGTGTCATAAACGCTATATAGCTCTCTTCTTCTTGTCAAAAGTCCACTTAAGCCTATTCAATTGTTTTAGTATTTCAGTTGACAAGCGGAACTATTTTTCTCTATTACTATCCGAGTATAGTTCACTTACTTTATCGTCGAGTTACAACGGTTGTATCCTATATGTATCCTTATGTTTATTTTGATGTATTTAAACTTTTGTTTACATATGCTTAGTTTGCCCTTTTTACAATATTTGTGCTATTTAACCACAAATGTTAGTACAGTGATGACGGTTACCAACATTTGTGCTTTTTAACTGCAGAATGTATCTACGGTCACGTCCAGTAACAGTGTTTGTGTTTTTAACCGAGGTTTTATAAGATAGCATTCTAACTTTCGAGTGGGAAGTTGCTCGTCTCAGACTGACAATATTTTTTCTTCTAGATGAGTGAACAGACAGAGAAGATAACTGGCTAATTTCGGTTCAGTGTACGTTTCTTCTAATATAAAATCAGCCACTTTTCACCGTGCAGAATTCACAGGTTCTAAACCCGCAGGGCATTCTTTATCGGTTACCATGGAAACATTATTACATCTACATTTTAGTGTAACTCAAACCAATGCGTCTAGACAAATTTTACTTTCTCTGGTGCAATCCTCATAATAGTAACACCTTCTGAACTAAATAAGAATAATTATTTTTGTTCTTGCACAAATTCTATAATGTAACAAACACACATCAAAATGGTGTCAGCACCTTACGTAGTTCTACTCCTCTAAAGAAACATGATCAAATATAAGTTTGTCGCACTAGCCATGTTGCAACACGAGCCCCTGGGTCTCAAAGGTGTGAATATTGTGTATGTTACACGTGGACTTTTATGTGTTTTATGTGCCCTGGGGGGGGGCAGCTGTCCCACCTACACGTACAGTAACTCAAAAAGCAAAAGAAAATAATTATTTGCTTCATGCGCTGTCATCGACTCCCTGTCCCTAAAATATACAGAAAACTTCATTAATACTCCCTAATCACGCCTAGTGACCAATAAGTAGCCCCTAACAACGTCTAATGACCAATAAAAGCCCATTCAATCGGCTATGACAGTATAACTTTAGGGTGATAACGATTCCTTGTCGACAAATGTTGTAAGGTTTTTCTATGTGTTTATTCTGTTTTAAATCTTCATGAACGTGGAATTTGTTACAGAGATGTTGACGTTATGAACATAAACTTCTGCCACGATCATTTAGAGATTTCGGAACAAAATGAAAAACATTTTGAGTTAAACGACAAACAATCACCAGCCTAGAAAAAAATAACATTTTTACTTATTTTTGGTTAAAATGAGAAACACCCTCCTTGCGTCGCTAGCACAGGAATAAGAATGATTTGAAATATAATTTATTATAAATATGTTATTGTAATTTGGTATGTTTCGCACGTGTATTTCCACCGTTCTTTGTCTCCAGCATCGTTGCTTCTTCCACTTCTATGTTTTCTTTCCTTTCCACTCTTCGTGCTAGATATTATTTTTACAGATTTACTTTACCTTCAGTACAAGTTAATTTTAAACTTTGAATGCCAAAGATATTGTTTGGTAGTTTTACCTTATCAAACCCAGCACCATTATCTATCTGTGTATTCTATTCTATTGATGGTTGTATTTATCCAGGACCATTCATCAACAGAATAGAATACACGGGTTTCTTGTTTTGTGAATCTGAGTGGAAAATTTGATAATATGGATGAGTTTACATGTGTTGTGAATTCTTGTAAAAAAAAAAGAAATTGTGATAGTATTAAGTTTTTACTTGGTGTTATTAATACGAACAGAAAATATGATAATGAGTTTATGCCTTTTGATGTGAATTTAAACAGAAAATGTGATAATATAATGAGTTTATGTCTTGCGTTGTGAATGTAAACAGAGAAACGGAATTCTCAGAGGTTAACTGTTTTTATCAAAAGATCTGATCTAAGGGGCTCAAGTCCCGCCATCTCGTGGTGATACAAATAAGCGATGTGGAATATATTTTGATTGTTTTAGTAAAGTAATGTTGTTAATTATCATCCGTGTTTCAGTTAAAACGTATTTTCTGAGGGTGGAAATAGTTTCTAATTAACCTTACTATAAACATGCTATTAACAAGCTCTGTCGATTTATCATCTGCTAATTGTTAAGTTTGCAAACTTACACAGAATTATATATATTTGATTTGTTTCAAAGTGAAATAAGTTTCTAATCTTAAAAGAGAATACTTAAAATATTTATAGCTTTATAGATCTTAGCATGGGTTAAGAATCCATTAAGTACGTCCCCTGGGGTGTCAGCAGTTAGTTTACGGACTTACAGTGCTAAAACCCGAATTTGACTCCCTCTGGCGGAAAAAGTGCATTCAGCCAATTAAGTAGGTTTGCACTAAAATAATAACAGCAACCGTACTGTCCGCCTCCTCCCGTTCCAAGGGCTCAGTCATAAGTTTTAGGAATTATAACACTAAATATCGGTTTTCGATACTCGCTGTTGGCAAAACACAGATAGTCCATTGAGTAGCTTTGTGATTTTAAAGAATTCTGGGTTCCATGCTCCTTTCAGAGATTCCACTGTGTAGCATTGCACTAAAAATATCCACACAAAGACAATCAAAGACCTTTGTATTAATAACAAATAAACAATAACAGATTTAAAAACAATAATTTTATGCGACGTTAAGTTTTCAAATGCTTTACTACAGATATTCATCACAGTCAAAGCTTGGGCAAGTTTTGAGTTAGTATTAAAAGAAGGTTATATTTTTATAAGTATTTATCAAAATGAGTCACCATAACATTAAAACATTGTTAAGTACAGTGTTTATATTAGTATGATAACACAAAGACATTGTCTCGTATAGTGTATGCAATAGAATGATTTATTACGGTATTGTTTCATACAGTGTATATATTGAGATGATGGTATCAAAACACGTTTCATACAGTGTTTATATTTGGATGATTACATTAAGTTGTTATTTTATAGAGTTTTTATATTGCTATGATAGCATTAACACATTGTTTCGTAAATAGTTATATTAGGATGAAGACATTAAGACATAGATATATGTCCACTTTTCCTAAGTTACCACTCAAACAATTCAATATGCTCTTTAGAATTATCGATTGTTCCTCTAGACCTAGGTGTCTTTATTGTGGATTTTGTGCTGCCATCTGTTAGTGCAACTTGACATGAAATATGTTACCTGATTAGTCATGTTTAGAAAAAGTAACGACAAACTCAATAATAACGGAAGAAAACTTTTTTTTTTGTGTATGAGGTGGGGCATGAAATGTTTTCTTTAAATAAAATCTTCTGAGGATAAAATCGTCTTCATTATAGGTAGTTTATAACAACAAATATTTCTACTGTAGAGAATCGCTTCGCTCTATTTCGAAATATGATTACCTGCACTAGCCGTCCCTACTTTTGAAGTGGTAGACCAGAGAGAAGTCAGCCAGTCAACATCATCTACCGCCAGCTCTTGGGCTACAATTCACCAATGAATAATGGGATTAACCGTCATGTTATAACACCCCCACGGCTGGATGGGATTCGAACTCGCGACCTTAGATTGCCCTAACCACCAGGCCATGCCACATCAGGATTAATTATTATGCTCCTTAGTGTTAAAACAATTTCCTTCTTAGTTGCATTGTTTCAGAACATTAGTTGCAAGTGTTAGAACATCATTTAGTTGTACGGTGTTAGAACAATATGATTCTTAGTTGCATAGTGTTAGTTTAGTTTAGTTTCATGACGTAAGCAGATCACGAATCTAAAGCCTTATCATTCGACAGACTCTCTTGAAATAAAGATTTACCAAACGATAACTAGCTTTATTTAGTCCAGCTTGCTTGACACCAACGTTGATATGGTCTGTATATTTGTTTAAAATCTGCTTAGCACACTATTAGATTATCATCAATTACTTGTCCAATGAATTAACTCATTCCGAATTGGTAAGAACCAAACGATTGTGTTAGAGTGAAAAAAAGCTAATTTTTATCATTTAACATAACCCTTGTGGCGTTTTATAAACATAGAAAATTATGAATGAAGGTATAGATATGTAGTGATAGAACAAACATTGTAGGGATATGAAGGGAGAGGTAATATAATAAAGAAGATATTTGGAGGGAGATGTGAGCTAAGAATAGATATAATGTACAATCTGTCTCAGGTAGTCAGTGATATCTTGAATAGATGATGTTTGGAGTAACTCTAATCTAGATGATGTTTAATCTGTTTCAGGTAGTCAGTGCTGTCTTGAATAGATGATGTTTGGAGTAACTCTAATTTAGATGATTTTTAATCTGTTTCAGGTAGTCAGTGATGTCTTGAATAGATGATGTTTGGAGTAACTCTAATCTAGATTATCTGTAATCTGTTTCAGGTAATCAGTGATGTCTTGAATACATGATGTTTGGAGTAACTCTAATCTAGATGATGTTTAATCTGTTTCAGGTAGTCAGTGATGTCTTGAATAGATGATGTTTGGAGTAACTCTAATCTAGATGATCTGTAATCTGTTTCAGGTAATCAGTGATGTCTTGAATAGATGATGTTTGGAGTACATCTAACCTAGATGATCTGTAATCTGTTTCAGGTAGTCAGTGATGTCTTGAATAGATTATATATAGAGTAACTCTAATCTAGATGATCTGTAATCTGTTTCAGGTAGTCAGTGATGTCTTGAATATATTATGTTTGGAGTAACTCTAATCTAGATGATCTGTAATCTGTTTCAGGTAGTCAGTGATGTCTTAAATAGATTACGTTTGGAGTAACTCTAATCTAGATGATCTGTAATCTGTTTCAGGTAGTCAGTGATGTCTTGAATAGATGATGTTTGGAGTAACTCTAAGCTAGGTGATGCTTAATTTGTTTCAGGTCGCTGTTGTCGTGGAAACAGTCTAATGTGAAGCAAATAATTTTTTTTAATATAAGAAATCGCAAGTTAGATCGTTTGTATAAACATTGCGATAACTATCACTTTATTTTTCTAAGAACAGCTTTACTGTTGCTGTTTATGAAAGAAGGTTGTGAAGATGAATTCCAGGGCAAACAGAATGTGACCTCGCTGCCTGTAGTGATGCAGACCAGCCTCAATCGATTTAGCCAAGTTGGCCGGTTTGCGCTTCACAAGCTGCATTTCTCATTTTCCAGAAGAGCACGGGGATGACGTCACAGCTTGTGATGGCGTTCGTGTCGCGTGCTGTAGCCGGGCAACCATTGCATGAAGACAAGTCCAAGTGGTCTCTCGCGACTTCTCTCAGACTCTGACACTAGAGCCATTTCGGCAGTGGCTAATAAAGATATATCATACTGGAAGGTGTAGTGGGCTACGTCCGGACAGGCGTCAAAATTCTTATCAATTTTACCAAAATTTCACGCCTGCGGTTATGCGATAAATGGTATATAACTCCCGTGTTGCGGCCGCGGCAGACCGACCCGGGCTACCGACGGCCGTCTTCTAGCAAATCAGAGATGAGTAGTCAAGAAGCCGGTAACGGCAACTTATATAATTACCAACGTAAATCTTCTTTTCTCCCGTCCTCCTCCAGGTCCCTACCGAAGCTTACGGGTGAAGATCACTGCACTGACGGAGAAGGCCTGCTGGGACGTCTAGGTTTCGGTCAGCTCAACTGTAGCGGCAACTTCGAGCCTATACCTCATGATCACGACTACTGCGAGCGGGTTGTGGTTAATGTCAGCGGCCTGCGTTTCGAGACCCAGCTACGGACACTGAACCAGTTTCCGGACACACTGTTAGGTGACCCTACTCGTCGTATTCGTTACTTTGATCCACTCCGGAACGAGTACTTCTTCGACCGAAATCGGCCAAGTTTTGACGCCATTCTCTATTACTACCAAAGCGGTGGAAGACTTCGGCGACCAGTTAACGTCCCTCTAGACGTATTTGCAGAGGAAATTAAATTCTATGAACTGGGCGAGGGGGCGTTCAATAAGTTCCGGGAAGACGAAGGATTTATCAAAGAAGAAGAGAAGCCGCTTCCATCTCACGAACTGCAGCAGAAGATGTGGCTTCTATTCGAATACCCAGAGAGCTCACAGGGCGCACGCGTCATCGCCATCATCTCTGTCGTCATTATCCTCCTATCCATCGTCATATTTTGTTTAGAAACTTTGCCGAACTTCAAACATTACAAGGTCTTTAACTCGACTAGTGGAGTGCTGAGGGTCGTTGAGGATGAAGTACCAAAACTGACCGATCCCTTCTTTCTCATAGAAACCTGTTGTATAGTGTGGTTTACCTTCGAATTATTGGTGCGATTCCTGGCATGCCCTAATAAGCTGGACTTTTTCAAGGACGTGATGAACTCTATTGACCTTGTAGCTATTATCCCGTACTTTATTACCCTAGGGACAGTGATGGCAGGAAAAAATCCCAGGTCCCCTACATTTGGCAACGAGAGGGGCAGTAATAATCAAGCCATGTCGTTGGCTATCTTAAGGGTCATCCGTTTGGTGCGAGTCTTCAGAATTTTCAAGCTCTCCAGGCATTCCAAAGGCCTGCAGATTCTGGGCCGGACACTAAAAGCCAGTATGAGAGAACTGGGTTTACTCATATTCTTCCTCTTCATTGGTGTAATTCTTTTCTCTAGCACTGTTTACTATGCCGAGGTCGACTCCGAAAGGTCCTACTTCAAGTCCATTCCAGACGCCTTCTGGTGGGCTGTTGTAACCATGACAACTGTGGGGTACGGAGACATGCGTCCCGTGGGAGTGTGGGGTAAGATTGTGGGCTCATTATGTGCTATCGCAGGCGTGCTAACAATAGCGCTTCCGGTTCCAGTGATAGTTTCTAATTTCAACTACTTCTACCACCGAGAAACCGATCAGGAAGAGATGCAATCACAAAACTTTAATCACGTGACGGCTTGTCCTTATTTGCCAGGAACAGTGGGGCTTAAGCCTTTGCAGGAATCTCCGAGTGAGTCCGACTCGGACATCATGGAACTTGAAGAAGGGGCAATGCGAACAATGGATGTTTTGGACAAAAAGCCTAACCCCAAACCTCAGCCAATTAACAATATCAGTGCACTTGGCACAGAAACTGATGTGTGACAATGGAGTAGAAGTGGAACTTATTTCGTATCCTTTCATTGTTTCTTGTATTAAGAAAATATAAGTTGTTTTTTTGTTTACCCACAATATAGGCTGTGCACCTAAGGTCCACAAAAAGGTAAGCATTAAAAAAATACTTAAAAAAATTCGTCTGTAACATATACCAGGGAACAACATGAGTGAGAGAGGTGTAAAATTTAATTTTGAATTTAGATCAAACTTTTATGACATCAACAAATATGTTAAGCTATATATTATTTTAGTGTGATATTACGGAAAGTCCTATCGTTGGACAATCTACTAGTGTCACATGATGTAACGAAAAAGTAGCGTAATGAAATATAATATTATAAAATATAAAGTTTCATAACAAGAGTAGTATAAAGTAAAACAATGACACAAAATGTAGCATAAAGTATCATTGTGTAAGTACTATAGAATAGCATAGTGACACACAATATAGCAAAAAGTAACATAATGTATGTAACTTTCAAACTTCTCGTTGTGGCAGAAATAACTTTGAATTTGTAGTTCCACCAGCTGTATTGTCAAAACACTGTTGTTGAGTAGTTTTACTACACCAGCTGTATTGTCAATACACTGTTGTTGAACAGTTCCACTACACCAGCTGTATTGTCAACACACTGTTGTTGAATTGAAATTATTCAACAACAGTGTGTTGACAATACAGATAGTGTAGTGGAATTACATAAGCTGTATTGTCAACATACTATTGTTAGGTAGTTCCATTTCACCGGCTGTATTGTCAACACACTGTTATTGAGTAATTCCACTACACTAGCTGTATTGTCAACACACTGTTGTTGAATAATTTCAATTCATCAGCTGTATTGTCAACACACTGTTGTTGAGTAATTCCACTACACTAGCTGTATTGTCAACACACTGTTGTTTAATAATTTCAATTATACAGATGTATTGTCAACATTGTTAAGTAGTTCCATTTCACCGGCTGTATGGTCAACACATTATCGTTGAATAGTTTCAATACACCAACTGTATTGTCAATACATTGTTTAACACACTTTTGTTGAAACTATAACAGAGTTAATAGCTCTAGAGTACAGATTTGAAAATTTGTTGAGAGTTTGAAAGATAAGGTCACTGAAATTTTTTATTTTCTTGTGTTTTGCCCATGCCTGAGAAAGATAAACACCTTATCTATTAGTATTACAATCACCGGTATATTTCAAGTGTGGCTTCATGGAACTGGCTGTTTGCACTAAAACGTGTTTTGAGCCAAAGTCAACACAACGTCCAAACAAACGTATACTGATATCTACAATTTTTACAACCTCTCATAACGTCCAAACATACGACGATACTACTCTCGCCATATTAACATATGGTGATGCATTGAGTTTTGCCTCTCACATAGTACAATAATTCAAGCCTTACCAAATATTCACAACTACTTGATTTTACATTTTCAAAACATTTCTTTCACAAAGGTTTACCAATGAATTCGAAATGTAATTCTTAAGAAGGTATGTAAGTTACAACAAAACGTGACTTTGTAAAAGAAAGGTATATCAAATGGAAGTTCTGAAACTCAAAAGTTTATGAGTCGTAACGCACATGTGTATATGAACAAAAATAGAAACAATGATTTCTTCCTGAAACAGAAATTCAATACATCTTAACACTTGATAATTAGAATTTTGCAAAGAAATGCTGCTTCTCTTATATTTAAGAAAGCATTCCTTTTTCACGAATTACACAGACACGGAAATGCTTTTAGATTCCCAGATTATTCACATATAGAGAGAGAAGTCTGCAAGTGTCCAGTTTGGTGGTCCTTCACATGTGGAGAGAGGTCTGTAACTTTTCCTGTTTGGTGCTTATTCACATGTGGTAAGATGTTTGTAAGTGTCCCAATTTGGTAGTTCTTCACATGTGGGAAGATGTTTGTGTCTAAATTTGGTACTTCTTCACATGGGGAGAGATGTTTGTAATTGTTCCAGTTTGGTGCTTATTCACATGTGGTAAGATGTTTGTAAGTGTCTAAATCTGGTGGTTATTCACGTGTGGAGATATGATTGGAAGTGTCTAAATCTGGTTATTCACGTGTGGAGATACGTTTGTAAGTGTCTAAATCTGGGGATTCTTCACATGTGGTAAGATGTTTGTAAGTGTCTAAATCTGGTGGTTATTCACATGTGGAGAGATGTTTGTAAGTGTCTAAATCTGGTGGTTATTCACGTGTGGAGATATATTTGTAAGTTTCTTCATTGACCACACTATTTGCTGTATTAAGCTTCACTTCAGTCTTCACTAATAGATTGAAATGGACTTGAATAACAGACTTTGCAGTATGCAGCCTACTGTGGATTATTTGACAGTAAAGGCATGGGGAATGGTGTTAATACATGACCCACCATACTGCAACTCAACCCATATTATTGATAGTGTTCCAGTACTGGGGATTATGGGTAATGGTGTTAGTACATGACCTACCCTGTAGCAACTCAACCCATGTTATTCAGGTGTCTCTAAGCGCTTCATTATAGAAGGAACATATATAAATGTATTCGAATTTTCAACGTTTTTTTCTTACTATGATAGTTTGTATGTTGCGCAGGTGTGATAGTAAGTGAACGTGTGGCCCTAGTTGTGTTTTGTGTCATCCTTTGTTAATGACTAACTAACAGCACGTGGTTAGTACCACCAAAAAACAAACCTCAACCAGCTCTGAAAGTCAGCAAGGGGGAATGAAGTCATACAAGCTGTGGCTGTGGTCCCAGCGGTTAGTTCACGGATTTACAATACTAAACTTTGGCGGTTTGATTACTGGCGGTGGACAGAGAGCAGGAAACCATCGTGTAGCTTTGTGCTAAGAAACAAACAATAGCATCTGTGAAACCTCTACTTATATCAGTGCAATGTCCCGAGAAAAGATGATCTTGTGTGTTAATTTATTATTCTTACATCTCCATGTTAACTGCTGCTATTGTTGCTGTTTCTTACATCTCCACGTTAGCTGCTGCTACTGTTGCTGTTTCTTACATCTTTACGTCAGCTGCTGCTATTGTTGCTGTTTCTTACATCTCCGCGTTAGCTGCTGCTATTTTTGCTGTTTATTACATCTCCGCGTTTATAACAAACATCAACAATAGCAGTTAACGTGGAGCTATAACAAACATCAACAATAGCAGTTAACGTGGAGCTATAACAAAGAGGAAACACAGCAGTTAACTTGGGGCTGTGAGAAATGTCAATAATGGTAGATAAGGTGGAGATTTAAGAAAGAGAAACAATAGCAACTGAGGTGTATGTGTAAGTAATAACAAAACAGCAGCTAAGGTGGAAATATATGAAATACAAATAAAAGCAGGTATCGTGGAACTGTAAGAAACAGCAACAATAGCAGCAGCTGACGTGAAGATGTAAGAAACAAGAGAAAAAGCAGTGCTCCACATTAACTGCTATTGTTGATGTTTGTTATAGTCCTACCTTAACATCTATTGTTGATGTTTGTTATAGCTTCACGTTAACTACTATTGTTGATGTTTGTTATAGCTCCACGTTAACTACTATTGTTGATGTTTGTTATATTTCCACCTTAACAACTAATGTTGATGTTTGTTATAGCTCCACTTTAACTACATTGTTGATGTTTGTTATATCTCCACTTTAAGAGGAAAACTTTGTATTAAGTTTTTGTTATGCACAGTAAACAATGGCTACGATATTGTTAGCGTTAGACAGTATTTTAGCAGGAAAACATTCTGCTAAGCATAGGATATGTTTAGTGTTAGACTGTACTTTTAAAGAAAACGTTCTACTAAGTATTTGTTGTTCATATCAAACAGTGGATAAAATATGATTAGTGTTTAACAGGAAACCTTCTGTTAAGTCTTTGTTGTACATAGTAAACAATTGATAGGACACTCTTAGCTCTGTATTAGAACTGTCTTTTCTCGGGTTTATATTTCTTATACAAATTTTCTTGTCTATTATGACGAACTCGTATCTACAAAAGAAAATCGAAGATTTTTCATTTTTCACTAAAAACGTTAGATTCTTCCCTGTACGTTGTTAGAAACCTTCATTTGTTTTGTTTTTGGCAGCAACAGTAATTAAGTCACACGTAGAACAACAAAAATATTTCTTTCGATGTATTTTTTGTAGGTGTTGTGCTAATCTGGTGACGCTGTTGTGATGTCATGAGTTTGGCGTCTCTGGCAGTCAATTAACACACTTAACAGTTGGCACATTTCCATAGTATACAGTCATTTTCAGACTGACCCGTTTATTATCAGTAAATAAGGATTCTCTCTGGCATATTCATTGATATTGCAGTTTATTTGGCTGGAAGTTTCTATGTTAAAACTACAGTGTTTCTTTAAGAGGGTGGATATTGAATATGTTATCATAATTTAATTTATCTGCTTACAAAAGAGATTGAAAGGATAATTTGATTGTTAAAACTTGAGGAGATAATACTTATTAAAAAAGGCTGAAACATAAATCAACAAAAAGGTTGAACAAATAATTTAGCTGAAAAAGAAAAGGCTAAACAAATAATTTGGGTCATAAGAAAAAGGCTGAACAAAGAATTTAGCTGAAAAGAAAAAGGCTGAACAAATAATTTGGCTGAAAAAGAAAAGGCTGAACAAATAATTTGGCTCATAAGAAAAAGGCTGAACAAATAATTTGATTCAAAAGAAAAAGGCTGAACTAATGGTTTAGTTGATAAGGAAAAGGTTGAACAAATAATTTGGCTCATAAGAAAAAGTCTGAACAAATAATTTGATTCAAAAGAAAAAGGCTGAACTAATGGTTTAGTTGATAAGGGAAAGGCTGAATGAATAATTTGGCTCATAAGAAAAAGGCTGAACAAATGATTTGGCTCATAAGAAAAAGATTGAACTAATGGTTTAGTTGATAAGGAAAAGGCTGAACGAATAATTTGGCTCATAAGAAAAAGGCTGAACAAATGATTTGGCTCATAAGAAAAAGGCTGAACAAATAATTTAGCTGATAAAAAAAGCCTAAAAAGATAACTTGGCTGATTAAAAAATAAAATATGAGAGAAAAGTTACCGACAGATGGTATTGATTCATTGCAGCAACGCGTGCAGAACTTTGGCCTGCCTGAACAACCTAATGGAAAATTTTTAACTTGACGATGGCGTTAGTTTTGCCTGGCATGCTTCTAAAATGGAGATTCTTTTACGAATTAAACTGTATTTTGCATTTCTAATGTTCAATGATACAGTGTTCGTGATCCGTTGCTTCGTAACGAATCTCTTTTTCAATTTATAATGCAGCTTAGACTTAACCATCTTGGTACAGTATTTGTAATCTGTTGCTTCATAACGAATCTCTTTCGAAGTCATAATGCAGCTTTGGTACAACGTTTATAATCTATTTGATTTAAAATATATTAGTTAGAGACAGTCCGTTTAGATTTAACTCAAACTTTATTCATTAAAAAATCGATAGTTTTGTACTTTATATTTTCTAAATAGATATCTTCAAAACACGTCTCTGGTATTAAGAGGAAAACTCAGTGACGTAAATATGGTTTCTTTATTATAGATATTCCTTTATCTGTGATAACCAATCATACTATCCAGGAAAGTATCTAACGACTTTTATGTTATTCAGTGATACATTTGGATAGACATGGGAAGCCTAACATAGGAATCAATTATCCACTAATCACTGAATAATATTTCGTTTCTTGTCTTGCAGTAAAACACACACGCCTTCTTTATAACACCAGGAGATCGCTAGAAGGATACACTGAAGAGTCAGGTGTTATTGCAACGCTAAAATTCGAGGCTCAATTCTTTGTGGTAAACAATAAACAAACCAAGACTTATACGTAATGGTAAACGAATTCGTTGACTAGCTATGTGGATTTCTTGGTACAAAGTTTCGGAATCCTTCTAGAAGTGATATCACCATGGCTCATCCCCTTGGGAATAATATCATTGTGAACTGACCACCGCTTGAACAAATCAAACATTTAATTGAGAAAATAACTTACCGTGATTCTGCCTTTCTGTGGCCGTGACTCACGAAGGTCGTGACATACCAATTTTGATTTTATAATAAGTACGAATATCGAAAACAAATTAAAGTAATTTTTTTTTTGGAATCTGCCTGTTTAGATTAATTTAGGAAATAAACATCGGATTGTACTTGTTTGGGCAAGTATGACTTTAATTTGGAAGTTCTGTAACTTTAGTTCAGTATGAGAAAACATGGGAGCTTCTTACGACCGTAGCTTATAGTAAGAGCATACAAACGGTTAAACTGTACGTACCTTTATATACACAGTATTGTTCTGACACTAGTATGTACACGGTGGTTCACTTGGCGATGTGTAGCAATGTTAACACAGCTGTGTGTGTGTGTAGCAGAATTGTTAACGCAGCTATATCTGTGGTAGCAATTTTAACACAGCTATTTCTGTGGTAACGATTTTAACACAGCTACGTCTGTGACAGAAGTGTTAACAAAGTTATATCTGTGGTATCAATGTTAACACAACTATTTAAGTGGTAGCAATTTTAACACAGCTATATATGTGGAAACAGTGCTAACAAAACTATGTCTGAAGCAACAATGCAACTCTGCAAATTTATGCGTGTGTCTTCTAACGATTCGTTTTAAGATGTGCAAGTGTAAACAGTCAATAGCTGGCTGATGTTTGAAGATGTACAAGTGTAAACAGTTAATAACTGGCTGATGTTGTGGAATGTATAAGTATAAACAGTCAATAACTGGCTGATGTTTGAAGATGTACAAGTGTAAACAGTCAATAGCTAGGTGATGTTTTAAGATGTACAAATGTAAACAGTCAATAGCTATCTGATGTTTGAATATGTACAAGTGTAAACAGTCAATAACTGGCTGATGTTGTGAGATGTATAAGTGTAAACAGTCAATAGCTTGCTGATGTTGTGAGATGTATAAGTGTAAACAGTCAATACCTGGCTGATGTGAGATGTATAAGTGTAAATCACCAATACCTGGCTGATAATCTGCCTAATTGGTTTTGAAGAACAATAATATTGTGAGTGTTCTTACTTTCTAAGTGGTTAATTTAACTTTAAATATGTATTGACCGTTTAACCAAAGCTGTAAGTTGATGTTCGGAAGGTTTGCTGATGCGATATTCATTCTATATTGAGCGCGTTCTCAATTTTTACAACTGAGTGAAAACATTTATCATTTTTATTAAACAAGAACTAAAAATACAACATAAATTGTACTTGTTCTCCTTTCATGAATTCTTGCCTATCTAAATCAACATTGCTTTCATAGTTCGGACCTTGAGGCACTATATACTTGGTTACCTTGACAACGATAGATGAATCTTTATGTTTTATGTATTGAGTTCCTATAACAACGAAAGATGTGGTTTCAAGCCCCGTAAGCTGTGTTACTATGACAACGAAAGATGGGAAAGGGTAGATTATTATTATCATTATCATTTTCTTTGAAACACTTGAAAAAATAGAAAAGAACATATGTTTAAATATTAATATAAAATGCTAATTCAGAAGTTTTAAACTAGCAATAATTACACTGAAAAATTCACACTAAAGTAATGCATACATTACAAATCTAAAACTAAATCATTAAATGCTTGTATTACAGAGTTCACATTAAATGTTGTATTATGTATTTGGTGGTAAAATAATGCTTATGTTATTCATCTAACATTCAATGCTTGTGTTATAGATCTAACACTAAAATAATGTTTGTGCCAGATTGAACGCTAAACGTTTGAGTTACAGATTCCGTACTACATTCCTGTGTTACAGATTTCACATTAACATAACGCTTGCGTTACTGATCTCACGCTGAAGGCCTGTGTTATAGATCTGATATTATTCACGTGTTAAGAAGAAAGTGTAATGAAATGAATTCATTTACTTGAACTAGTGACGTTAGATCCTACTTTTATCATACCTCATTAGATTTAGAACATGCCTCAAAGTTTATATGTTGCTACTTTAGTTTCAGTAAAGTCATCACTGTTCATGTGATGTTAGATTAGTTTTAGAATATATCACAAACTTCATATGTTGCTACCTTAGTTTCAGTAAAAGTATAACTCTTATGTGATGTTGCATTACTTGATGCTGTCTCTTAGATAATATGAAAACGGATTGTACCATAGTGTGATACTGTTTGTTACATAACATAAAAACGGATTGTACCATAGTGTGATGCTGTCTGTTACATAACATAAAAATGGATTGTACCATAATGTGATGCTGTCTGTTACATAACATGAAAACGGATTGTACCATAGTGTGATGCTGTCTGTGACATAACATGAAAACGGATTGTTCCATAGTGTGGTCCTGTCTCTTACATAACATAAAAACGGATTGTACCATAGTGTGGTGCTGTCTGTTACATAACATGAAAACGGATTGTACCATAGTGTGGTGCTGTCTGTTACATAACATGAAAACGGATTGTACCATAGTGTGGTGCTGTCTGTTACATAACATAAAAACGGATTGTACCATAGTGTGGTACTGTCTGTGACATAACATGAAAACGGATTGTACCATAGTGTGGTGCTGTCTCTTACATGACATAAAAACGGATTGTACCATAGTGTGGTGCTGTCTGTGACATAACATGAAAACGGATTGTACCATAGTGTGATGCTGTTTGTGACATAACATGAAAATGGATTATACCATAGTGTGGTACTGTCTCTTACATAACATAAAAACGGATTGTACCATAGTGTGGTGCTGTCTGTTACATAACATAAAAATGAAACTTCTCTTCACGTGGTTTTATAGCATTAAAACGTTTTCCAAACAATATATTGACAGTAAATCTGAAGTAAAACCAACTAGTGGATGGTATTTTACGGAATCAGTACATATACAATTACTTCACGTAAAAATAGAAACATGAAACTACAATAATCTAAATAAGAATAGTTTATTTGTTTTGGTTCTTGTTAAGCACAAAACTACACAGTAGATATATATGCTCTGCCCACTACAAGTATCGAAACCCGAATTTTGACAGATTTACCTCTGAGCCACTGCGGAGGGCGTAAAAATGATATAACAAACTAGTGTAACCTACGTAACGTATATAACATGTCTGTACGGAATAGGTCAAGGTTATAACAAACTAGTGTAACCCGCGTAACGTTTATAACATGTCTGTACGGAATAGGTCAAGGCTATAACAAACTAGTGTAACCTGCGTAACGTTTATAACATGTCTGTACGGAATAGGTCAAGGTTATAACAAACTAGTGTAACCTACGTAACGTATATAACATGTCTGTACAGAATAGGTCAAGGTTTTATTAGTCGTTTCGCAGGAATTATAAGGGACACTACATTTTTCCTGTAACGCAGTATGTAATGTAACTGTATACAACATGTTGATCTAACGTACTTTTTTATTAGTTAGTGATTTAATCCCCGTTCACTGTAGATTTTAACAGACGTTTATTAGAATGTATATTAGAACTTGACAAATTATAATGTTATTTTACACGACGTGACATATGAAACTTAAACACTCAACACGTGACTTTTAGTTCGGTACTTCGGTCAGGTTGTGGTGATCGCATATTTATCGTTGTTATGTGTTAGTACTTATGCGATTATCTAAGTCCAACTGGTTAGTTAGTAACTAATTTCATTTTATTTATATTCATTCATTTATATATTTCTATTCTTTTTTTAATAATACCTTCACAGTAATTACTAATTCACAATACGATCACAGTACGTACATAACGAAAACTTAAAGTAGCATTCAAGAACAAAAACCTCATTGTGAATATGGACCCAGTTACAGCATCCCTTGTGAATGTGGACCCATTTATAGCATCCCTTGTGAACATGGACCCACTTACAACATACCTTATGAACGTGGACCCACTTACAGCGAATGTGGGCCAGTTTATAACGTAACTTGTGAACTTGGAACAATTTACAATGTTTCTTATGGATGTGGACCCATCTACAACGGCCTTTGTGAATGTAGACCCATCTCCAAAGCTCTTTGTGAATGTAAGCCCATTTATAACGTACCTTGTGAACGTGAATCCACTTACGACGTTATTTGTGAATGTGGATCCATTCATAACGCCCTTTGTTAATGTGAACCCATTTACAACGTACCTTGTGAATGTGAATCCACTTACGACGTTATTTGTGAATGTGGACCCATTCATAACGCCCTTTGTTAATGTGAACCCATTTACCTCCTTGTGAATATGGACTATAATATATTGGAGTTTATTTGTTTGTTTTTGGAAGTTCGCTCAAAGCCACTTGAGGGATATCTGTGCTGGCCGCCCCTAACTCAGAAGTGGTAGACTAGAGGGAAGGTAGTTAGTCAGTACCACCCTCCGCCACCTCTTGCGTTACTTTTTTACCAACAAAAAGTGTAACTAACCAACAATTAGTCTGCAAGTCGAGAGCCCTAACCATCAGGTCATGGCAGCCCTATATAACAGATAAACAAAAATAAAGATCAACAAATGCTAGAATCTAATAGACATACAAAACAAGTAATATCAATCTGTCTGCAATAGCCTATCATACGAGAGAAGATCATACACGAAACTGGACTATTGCTAAAATAATAGGATATGAACCAAACAGAGAAAAAGAAAGACAGGAGAAGTCCATCTAACTGATAACATTAAACCTGCCTGTTAAACACTGAAATATTTAGTTGTTTCAACACACTAGTTTTTCTGTCAAGCCAGTTTATAATACAAGCCATTACCACCATACTCCTCTGAAGATGGCAGAAGCTAAGGAACTAATTAGAAAATTAGTTACCTATTAATAAATAACTTGACTTAAGTGATCGTATAAGCGAATTAAAATGGCTTTTATTTTTTAATCTATACTCATCTAGTCAGTGTTGGTATACGACTGAGTTAGTGGCTGGTACATCTTGGAAAAAACATTTTTCTTCGTTTCACATGTTACAGTTCGGGTATTCTTGTTGATCGACATAAAAATGTATTAAGCCTAAACTGGAAACATATTGTTGTTTGTGTTGCTCTTTTTTACTCAGATCTATATTATTGTCTATCTACATTCTATTCACCACAGGGAATCGAACTTCGGATTTTTAGCGTTGTAAGTCTGTGAACTTAACGCTGGCCCCCTGGGTGAAAAAATAGAAATAAATGACATGGTTAAACATTAAGATATCTTTGTTTGTTTTGATGACCATATATTTTAATTTGACACTTCGTTATTCTAATTTTTATATTTTGTTTTTATTTTTAAATTAATTACTGTATGAATTTTACCACGTCATTTTTCTAGCAATTTTGTACTATTTTAACTTGCTACAACAGCGCATCCAATAAGGGAAGCTGCTGCATGCTCTGCTCGCGCGATCGATAAAATCCCAGGATTTAGAATCCACCGCTAGGTGTCAGTAGTATCCTGAGAAGGCATATTTATTAGATTTGCCGTGAGATATTGATCTGGCAAAGTCAAACAAGTTTCGTGAACTGCTGTTTATTTATTTTTCCAAAATATTTACAGTTAAATTATATGAAATGCTGTTTTTTTCCCATATTTTTGACTTGATAGAAAAAGAACTTTAACTCATTTTTGCTAATTGCTTCCGATACAGTCTATTAGGGTTAGCCAAAACTTGGTGGTTTAAGATCACTGATTCCTACATTACAGGAAACGCTGCTTCCAGTTTGAACCTTTTGTCGATAAAATCATAATTCATTATGGAGGAACTATTCAGACAAACAAGAGTAACTCAAGAATTGGTGGTGTGTGTGTAGTTTACCAACTGCTTTCCTCTGCAGATTAGGGACTGCTATACGCAGATAACCCTTGTGTAGGTTAACATTCTATACAAGCAAAAAATAAATAAACAATCAAGCTGTTTAATACACCTGTAGGTGGATTTTGTATTTAAAAAATGA
This sequence comes from Limulus polyphemus, assembly GCF_000517525.1. Classification (NCBI taxonomy): domain Eukaryota; kingdom Metazoa; phylum Arthropoda; class Merostomata; order Xiphosura; family Limulidae; genus Limulus; species Limulus polyphemus. The sequence goes on from NW_013666143.1 coordinate 310,599, forward strand.
AGACAGAGACAGCTTCTAGCATCGCAATTTCATCTTCTCAATTTTTAATACAAAACATTGTACTCACTACAAGAAAGTCTAGACGAATTGTTAGCGTGAAACAACAAAAACTTGACCTTAGTACATTTTGCAGAAACTTGTATAAACAAATAAATATTTACAATTTTCAGAAGCTCAAAATGCTTAAATGTTACTGTACTCAAATATAAGTTAGTTCAGAGTACTTCATTGATTATTTTAGCTCATATTATCTTTCGCTAACGGCAGTAGTCCATCTCATGGATTTTGAAAAGGGGCTAATTTTGATATTACCTCTTTGTTAATAGACTAATATTGTCATTCTCCGGAGGATCCAGCGATTCGCAAGTTATAACACAGACACAAACATTTTTTTGTTTTCAAATAATAGTTTAGAGATCGGGCATAGTTTAAAATGATGCTCCGAGATGGCGTAAGCATCACAAGATATTCTTAAACGAACTTTATTAGTAAAATGTAGGCCGATTAAACTGCTTGTCAGAGCATGACAATTTAACTTCCAAAATGTATCCATTTTAATAAGATAATTTGTATAATATTTTAATACAAAGTCCATGCATTTCTATCACTTATCGACGATAACAACAACTTTCTTCAAAAAGTACAACAAAACAGTTTCATTATAACATATTTTATAATTGTCCCTCAAGACCTTAATATATCTGATCCGTTTGTTTTGGATATAAACATTTGTTTTCAGTTACTACTTTTGAATTACATATGGATCGATTGTAGCTCATTTGGATAGTTTATATCTAAGCCTAAGAACGTTATTGTTTAGGATAAATTTTGTTTTACGTCTTCGAGATTGTTGGTTCCCGATAACTCGGCGGTAAGATAGAGGCGTGACAACCCTAAAATTCTGGGTTCGATATTTATGGTTAGTACATGGCAAGTAGCTCATTGCACAGCTATGAGTCTAACAACAATATCCAAAATATAAATCTTCAACATTGCGTTTCATCATATGTCATTCTCATACCAATGAAACACCTGTATTTCACATATCATCTTGATATCTGGGAACATAAAGATACCTGTTTTACACGTGTTATTTTGTTATAAATGGTACATCACCATCTCAGTATTTCACACTTTATTCTGAGAAAAAACTAGCAGTTTTACAGGAAAGAGATATGACAAAGAAGATAAATATATTGTTTAATTCGTAGTCTCTTGTAGTAAAGGGATATAAGAGATAGGTTACACCAGTTTTGGGTGGAAAATATGCAATCCTCCAGTTCTTCCCTGACGGCCCGGCATGGCCAGGTGGTTAGGGCGCTCGACTCGCAATCTACGGGTCGCGGATTTGAATCCCTGTCACACCAAACATGCTCGCCCTTTCAGCCGTGGGGGCGTTATAATGTGACGGTCAATCCCACTATTCGTTGATAAAAGAGCTGGCGGTGGGTGGTAATGACTAGTTGCCTTCCCTCTAGTCTTACACTGCTAAATTAGGGACGGCTAGCGCAGATAGCCCTCGTGTAGCTTTGCGCGAAATTCAAAACAAACATCTTCCCTGATTCACTGTTTGTTACGTTTACTTTGCATAATAGCTAACAACGAACACCAATGCCTTTCCGTTTAGTAATTCGAACCAGAGAAACATACTTCTCTGTTTGAAACAAGGTAGGTCTTCTTGCTACTTGTTTTACTCTTAGCTTTAGTACTACTTATTTACATGACTCGTAACATATTTTATTATTGACATATAATTTACTTTTAATTATATATTATTCACTCTGGACGTTACACTACTTGGTATTCTGATAAAATATCAAATAATAGTTTTTTGTAGAATATAATCTTTTAACAGAATAATATCAACAAAACGATTTCGAGTTTTAATTTTAAGTTTTCTATGAAGACATCTGTGTTCCGTAACTTGAATTTCCAGTTTTTCGACTGAAACTACATTGATGTGATGAAATCTTCAACTCTGAGTCAGCTAGCCACCGTGAATAACCTGCTTCTACTCGTCGTTTGTACTTGCTCTTCTCAATGGACAATCCAGCCAATGAAATAGCAAGGCGAGATTTTCTGATTTTGCAAAAATGCCAACCTTCTTGTTTTATGAAAACAACGAGTACTTCCCTGTAAATAGGACCAAACAAGCTTTCCCTTCGTTCACAGACGAGCCATTAAGAACAAACTTTAAAAATCTCATTAATTTGTGTGAGTGAAGTGTATCAAAACGTATGTAAATGAATTTAAAGATATCTAAGATATTTCTAGCCCAAAACGTTAATGTTTAGATGTATAGTGTTATTCTCCATTTTCAGAATTCCACTTCTCATCTTCTGATATAACAGAATATCGCCAGATCATCTGCTGGTTCTAATCCAACAGGACATCAAATCTTGAGTTGTGGTATTATATGTAACTCCACATTTATAATATTGTCCTCTGTTTAATAAAGAAATCTATTTAGAATTTATTTAAGAACCAACAAACGAAGATTTGGTGTCCTGTTAGATGAGAACCAGCAGATCAAGATCTGGTTTCTTGTTACATCAGAACAAGTAGATCTGATATAACAGCACACAAGATCTTGATCCGCTGGTTCTGATTTAACAAACCATTTTATCTCCATCTGCTGGTTCTGGTTTAACAGAATACCAAATCTGGAGTTCCTGGTCGTTATATCTAACTCCATCCTTGTAACATTTTCCTCTTCCTGACAGAGAAATCCATCTAGAATTCCTTTAAGAGTAATGCAAAGTTAACTCGTGGACTTTTTCAGTTTCTTCTCCAAAGTGCAAGATGCTGCCTACGTTTCAGGGTGAGTGAAGTTAACATTGAAGGAACAGAACATCTACCAAAGCCATTCTCTGGCCAGTAAGTGCTCTTATTCTCCATGTGTTAATAAATAAAAGTGGATTTTCAACATTGATTTGAATGGATCACGGTTACTTTAACCAACAGTTGGACTACTTTATTATATGAAGAACATATATTGTACAGAAGGTGAAAATTTCTTCATAAAAGTCAGATAAGCGTGAGGCAGGTAAACTACCCTCAACTAGACAGACTTAACTATGCATAATGGAAAGAAACATGATGGTGCTTAGAAAGCTCATTCCAAACACAGCAAATGGAAGAAGATTCATCCAAATGATCGACCAGTTTTTAGCCTAAGTTATTTTTCCTTGCATTGTCTAATATTGATAATGTTTCCGTAGAAAAATCCATTTTTTCTTTGTAGTATAAAAAACTTTCTATGAATGTTTCAAGCGCCAGATGATCATAGTTCTAGTACAGCAACGAAGTGACCGTCCAGGATTAGTTTATCTTTTGTTTCTTTAGCTGAAGAGGACTCGAATACATCTGATGAACAAAGACAGTTTTACTTCTTTGCATGATGTAATTTCCTTCCAGTGTGTAGATGTAAAAGTAACTTACATTTTGCCAGAAGTTCGCTCTATCTACTTGCTTTTTATTACAACTAATGAACCATTGCAATAAAGTGCTTGATACGGTGACATCAGTGTGTGATTGATTAGTGACTGCACGGTTTGTAGCATTGGTGTACAACTCAAAATGTGCACAACATTAACTTTCATATCCAATCAAAGTAATTACTTGTATTATTTCTTCTACTGGTAAAATTTAGAAAGTGGTTTAGTTTTAACTGGAGAAAATATTCCTCGCTTAACGACAATTTGTACACTTTGAAATTCACCAAAATATAAATCGTCTTCATCTGTAAATGCATAACATTAATGCTTTAAAATCGGTAAAAAATTATAAAGTTGATAAATTTCGCTTAGCATGACATTCAGAAACATTTTTTTTACTGAATTAACCTAATCTAAATATGATCATATGTCAAGGTATAATAGTTACCTATCTGTACATCCTGGAAACAACAAGTTTTATATCTCAAGAAAAGAAAAATATGAAAGTGTAGTATTTCCTGTTTACTTATAAAATCTAGAAAAATGTTGTTTGTTTATAAAATCTGAGAAAATTCACCATTAAGAAAAAAGCTCTTAAATAAATATATCTGTTTATTTACAAAATCCAGAATTAAGAAAGAAAGTTATTTAGTTATTTTTTACTTATAAAGTCCGATGAAATCCGCAATTACGTAAAAAATTCTTAGGTCTATTTCGTTTACTTATAAAATCCGAGAAGGTTCATCATTATGTATGTATGGTAACACTATGTTAGGTGGTTGTTGTTAAGCGCAAAACTACACAGTGAGCTAATTGTGTTCTGCCTACCTTGGCTATCGAAACCCAATTTTTATCTACAGACTTACAGCTGAGTCACTGGGGGAAGGGGTGTTACGATATTAGTAAATGAACATGCTATTATATATAGATAGTAAAGCTCTATTATTAAAGAAACACATATACATGATAATGATATATTAGTAAAGAAACATTATATACATGGTGATGATGCATTAGTAAAGAAACATCATATACATGGTAATGATGTATTAGTAAAGAAACATACACATGGTAATGATGTATTAATAAAGAAACATATCATATACATGATAATGATGTAGTAGTAAAAACATATCATATACATGGTAATGATGTATTAGTAAAGAAACATCATATACATGGTAATGATGCATTAATAAAGAAACATATCATATACATGATAATGATGTAGTAGTAAAAAACATATCATATACATGGTAATGATGTATTAGTATAAAGACATATACATGGTAATGATGTATTAGTAAAGAAACATATACACGGTAATGATGTATTAGTATAGAGACGTATACAGATAGTAATGATGCATTAGTAAAGAAACATATCATATACATGGTAATGATGTAATAGTAAATAAACATATCATATACATGGTAATGATGTAATAGTAAATAAACATATAATATGCATGATAATGATGTAGTAGTAAAAAACATATCATATACATGGTAATGATGTAGTAGTAAAAACATATCATATACATGGTAATGATGCATTAGTAAAGAAACATATCATATACATGGTAATGCTATATTAATAAAGAAACATATCATATACATAGTGTATACACCATTTCGATGTTCGATACCTCACTACTATAAAGGCTTGGGTGGTCTGAAGTTTCATTGGTGGTAGTGTTC
>NW_013666143.1:316073-323546 GCF_000517525.1 Limulus polyphemus
GTTGTTAAAGAAATGTTTAAACAACCCTGTTCAATATCATATACATGATAATTATATTTTAATTATGTATTGGTAAAGGAAGTTATGTGCAAGATTTTCAAAACTCTAATGGAAAATACAACAACTCTTTTATGGAAGTGAAAATAAGGGTTATAATGTTTCTTTCAGTTTCTAACTCAGTCAGTTTATTATTCAGGTTACTAGGAAAATATCGTATCTTACCAATATACAAATTTACGGTGTAAGATCATTAACCTAACTTAATCACACTGTGTTATATTCACCGAAAACAACTGGAAGACAAATCCTTGAAACTTTGCCTGAATCTGGACTAGTTTTTAGCATGCATGGTTACGGGTCGAAGGGTCCAAAGTTTGACACGTCATGCTGCTAAACCTATTTCGCTATTTCAACTTTACAAAACATGAAAATCAATCCAGCTTGTGGCGGATAGATGCTGGCTAGCTCACTTCCATCTGTTCAGTAATTCAAAATTAAGGAGAGTTTATATCTCAACTTTAGGAGTTTCTGATCTAGTCCACGTGCGCATAACATGCCAGTCTAACTTAACTATTACTAAGCTTACGAGAGAAAGAAAACTTAGTAACTTTCAACTGATTTCATGGGATTGGTAAACTTCTACTATATAGTAAAAAAATGAGTTTCTTATTAAAAATACTGGAAATAATTCAAGGAACATAAGAGAAAACAAAAATGTAATGAAAAGATGGGAATAAAAGACAATTCTTGATTCTGAATAAACATGATGTTGATTCCTCTTTACATAAATATATTAATAAGTTATATCCAAATTCACTTGATGCTTTCATGTATAGAAATAAAGTTTTAAAACAGATTCATAAAATCAGCTTAGAAATAAATTCTTCCGAAATAAAAAAAAACATAAAACACACATTAGAACTATACACAAATTGTAGTAATATTAAATATAACTGAAATAAGGTACTTTCACACTCATTGTAGTAGGGTTAATTAAGACAGAAATAAGGCCCTTTCACACAAGTTGTATATGACATATAGTACCAAGAAACAAAATATCACAACAAACAGATATATGTATACGAGCTTAAAGGGACAAAAAATATTTATTTCATCACCAGTAAAGTATAGAAACGGAAATAGATATAGTTAAAGTAACAGATAAACCCACTCGATGAGGCTGTTTCCTTTCTGACTTTCGAATTTTGTTTTCTGGTAAAGTTACGTTTTCTAGCTAATCAATCGGTTAAAGATACGTATTTATATATACATATGTATTGCACTTAGTTAAAAATATAATTACACGCTAAGTACCAATACCTACTACTAGATGGCGATAGATAAAAGTCTGAGTAGGAAGGAACATATAGGAAATGTTTTATTAATTAGATAATGTCACATTGGGAGGAAATGTTTTATTTTCTTTTGTATTATTCTAATGTCTACGTGTGATTTATGTTGTATTTTATTGTCGTGTGTATTATTCTAATATTAACAGAGTAAAAGGTGTTATACTTTATTTTAGTGTGATGTTATATTTTACTTTCATGTTTATTATTCTTGTGTCATGTTATATTTTACTTTTATGTTTATCATTCTAGTGTGATGTTACACTTTATTTTCACTTGTATCATTTTAGTGTCACTAGCGTGATGTTACATTTTACTTTCATGTTTATTATTCCAGTGTCACTAGTGTAATGTTATATTTTACTTTCATGTTTATTATTCTAGTGTCACTAGTGTAATGTTGTATTTTACTTTTACTTGTATTATTCCAGTGTCACTAGTGTAATTTTATATTTTACTTTCATGTTTATTATTCTAGTGTCACTATGTAATGTTGTATTTTACTTTCACTTGTATTATTCTAGTGTCACTAGTGTGATGTTACATTTTACTTTCATGTTTATTATTCCAGTGTCACTAGTGTAATGTTATATTTTACTTTCATGTTTATTATTCTAGTGTCACTAGTGTAATGTTGTATTTTACTTTTACTTGTATTATTCCAGTGTCACTAGTGTAATTTTATATTTTACTTTCATGTTTATTATTCTAGTGTCACTAGTGTAATGTTGCATTTTACTTTCACATGTATTATTCTAGTGTCACTAGTGTGATGTTATTATATTTTAATTTCACTTGTATTATTCTAGTGTCACTAATGTGATGTTATATTATGTCATCGTATTTGTTATTCTAGAGTCACTGGCGTGAAATGTTATATTTTCGAGAGCGATACTGTGCTCTATTTATAAGTATTATGAGAAAAAGACGAAAACATGGGTACGGTTAAATTTAACGACGAAATTATTTCTGTGATATTAAAGGAATGCTGTGCGTGATCTTTCGTTTCCATCATATTCTAGCTTGACTCTCCAGTCCTCCAAGTCAAAACCTATTAGCATCTTACATGTGAGAGAACTGGTTGTTTTCTTTGAGAAAAATAAATATTCTACACAGATACGTAGATTTAATTTGTTCTTGCTGATCTAGAAGACAATCTCGATTCGAAAATTCAGAAGCAACATGGAAAATTAGACTTTAATTATGTTTTTATACGATTATAGAAGTTGTCACAATAAATATGCCTAACGATATTTGTCAGCAAAAAAATACTATTTAAATAGGAAACACGAAGGTTTAGTAAACTTATATAAATGATATCGAAAAACAAATGAATTAACAGAGAAACAGCATTATACTTAATAACAGTTCTCAAGTTGTGTATGTAAGTTTAGACATTATCAATGCTAGACAAGATTCTCTGGACCCTCCTCTCTCTATAATAACTTCTGGTGAAGATGATCAATTAATATTAGATCTTCTGGACCCTGCTCTCTCTATGATAACTTCTGGTGAAGATGATCAATTAATATTAGATCTTCTGGACTCTGCTCTCTCTATGATAACTTCTGGTGAAGATGATCAATTAATATTAGATCTTCTGGACCCTGCTCTCTCTATGATAACTTCTGGTGAAGATGATCAATTAATATTAGATCTTCTGGACCTGCTCTCTCTCTTATAACTTGTGGGGAAGATTGTTAACGCTAGAAAAGGTCTTCTGAACTCTTCTTTCTTTACAACATCTTCTGGTAAAGATTTTCAATGATAGACAAGATTATTGTGTAGAAAATGTTACAAAATTCTCTGGATCCGTTATAATGAATTTTCACACATTGTTCGAAGAAAGCTCTTATCTATCATCATCCGTTGTGAATTTTTTCCTGTTTTATCGTTCGTTAGGATTTTTTTATACATTATTACAAAGGCAACATGCGTGGCATATCAACATGTCATTATTCTACAAACAGTAAGCTGAAGATCATGTGGTAGAAAATCAAAAAAGGATGAATGTCCCACATGTGGCTATTTTGCCATCAGCAATCGCGTGTGCGTCATATTCAAAGCATGCTCTGCTAAGTTCCTGACACGAGCGTGACACGCGAAGATATACATCAAAGGAAACAATATTCTACATGCATGTTTTATGTTTTAGGACTATGGTATATAACTGTTTGCTAAGAACGTAAGCAAACTAAGTTAAACTACTGAGTACAAAAATATTCATCATACCGAAAACTAAATATACGATCCCCGGAAAAGATAATTTAAAAATAACACAAGAAACATATTAAGAACCAAGCGGTTATCCGGGTATTTTATAAAGAATTCCTAACGCACGTAAAGAAGGTTGTCCACGTAGATCTATAGTTGTTAATATACGTATATATAATCATGAATTAGCTAGTTTTTTGTTGAATACTTGTAACATTACCTTTCTAATGAAGTTAAAGACAGTTGAATTTTGTAAAGAAATAAAAAATTAAATCTCGATAACAATGTCAATTGTGCAAGTTTTGATATAGAATCGTTTACAGCAATAACCCTTTTGAACAGACATTACAATTAATAGTTAATTTATCAGAATGAAGATGGCATTATATTTCCAAGACATTTTTTGGACATTATTAGGATTTGCCATCCACGAATCTTATCTTTTATCAAATCAATCTACATGATGGAACTGATGGTGAGCACCGTATCTTGACAATTTGACGTCTGGCAGTACCGTAGTAAGGAGAGAAGGGGCGAGCCTGGCGACTACCCTGGACGTCAACAGTCGAGACGACCTTTCGGTACTGACGTCTGTAAAAATAGTCCACTGAATATTAACTTTACTATACTATAGTACTGGACATATGTCGATGTCTTTTTGTCAGTTTTTAAAATATTTTAATAATTGACCCAGTGTTACAGGATTTTCTGTAGAACATCAACTTGTATTCTTTGAGAGGGAGTTATGGAATAAAAACGATAGTTTTGAACGCTAGGTGTACAAAAGAAGGCGTTTACAGGTTTGTTTTCTAATTCAAAAGTCCACAGTTTGAAGTAAATCTAATTAAAATATTAAATTATCGTGCTTATAAAATAGCTACCACTTATGAATATTTTCATAAGGAATTATACAAAAATAGAATGTTTCTAAATAAAAATGGTTTCCCAAACAGTATCATAGACAATATCATACATAACAATAATCGAGATAAGGTTAATAGTACCAAACAAGTAAAATTCAAAATTCCCAAATAAACAGTATCTACAACATTACCGTATATGAGTTAACATGCAGTAAGCCTAAATATATTTCATACAATACACAACCTATCCATAAGTTCATTTAAGAATACTTTTAATTCTCAGAAGAAAATATCACCCAGAATATGATTAAAAAGGTAATTCTCGTGCACCTATACTCATGCCCAAGAGATGTTTACTACATGACCGTCATTTAGCGGATTGCACGTGACGATATAAATTGATAAAAGAAAGTTAGTTTAAACAATAATATTTGAAAAGTAGAATGATATAATTTTTCGGCTTAAACTTATTTACAAACTTAAGAGACACATGCATAATTGTCTCTTTTAAGCCTATCCTAAGCCCAGGAGATGTATGTATAATTTTCTAGTTTAAACCTATTCTCAAGCCTAGGAGACACATGAATGTTTGTCTTATTTAAGCCTATCTTCAGCCCATGAAATCCATGTATAATATTCTTGCTTAAAACTATTCTCAAGCCTAAGGAATACATGTATAATTATTTGGGTTCAGAATTGTAACAGCCACTAAGATGCTTCTAATTTAATTTACGTAGCAGCTACGTCGCGTGTGGAACGTAGAAAACAAACCAACACTTCACTACACTAGTTAATTTTAACATCTGTAAACTTTCAGGAAAGTAAGAGAGAAACCAAAAATTGGTCACTAAAAATATGTATTTCATATTTAATTTTCACAATTCCTCACGAATAAGACAGAATAGATTCTCATTAATTTGAGCTTTTGTTTGTTTATTTTTTACAACGGGCGTTTCAGTTCACAAACAAAACCTAACTTTCTCTGACACATTTTTAAACCACATTGAATGAATAAAGATTTGGTCTAAGCATTCAATATGCACTTAAAAAGTTAAAAGTCGCAAATAGGGCTAAAAGTAAAAGCTGCTTTGTGGTAAACTAATACTGCTTTTTCTTGAGCTTATATTCAAAAACACAGAAACCCGACATTACCAGCCATTTTCGTTAGAAATAAATCTTTTGTTTGAAGATCCCAGGTCTGAATGGCTGGAAAACCTTTAAGAAGAAAATGTATAATCAATTTTAGAAAACGTACCAAAGTTTAGATTAAAAAGAGAATGACTGATAGGCTGTCGTGCCAAACCTGTTCTAGCAGGGCTAAGGAGACGCGGTGCACATGTATCCCGAACAGAAGAAGATCAGTGGCTGGTCGCTTGAAGAAGGTGAGCGCCCTCTACAATGTCTAACCTTGACGCAAATGATTGTTATCCAGACAAAGCTGGGAGCGGCAGTTTTTAACGTTGAAAGTTGTATGCAGTTTAATGTAGTTATATTTTCTCAGAGTAAGCCCCATTCTATACCTTACTTCAAAGATGATGTGTGGGGGGGAGGGGGGTACCTATCACCCAGAGTTAGCTGGCTAGGTTACCGTAATTTTTTGTATAATAACTGGAAACTGCCCGACGGTATACTGAGCTATTTTGTTTTAGGGTTTTTGTCTGAGAAGCGGGATATAAGCCACTGTAAAATAGGGTACATTTCTTCATTTTTGTAGACTTTTGGCTTTTAATTTAAAGGCACAAGAACTTAATCATTTAAATTAGTCAGTTATTACATTTCACAGAGCAAGATATTCAATTAACATTTAATGCAGTCATTAGGAATTTAATAACAAAGTAAAGAAGGAAACATTATTTAAGATTGTCCTTTACACAATCTTTGCTCTTCTTAGCTAAATATATTAGGAAAGTTAGGCCTATTTGACCCGAAGTTTCATGCAACATAATTTTTTTTAAGGCAATGCATAAGTAACGAACAAAGGCATTGATTAGTTTATTATAGCAAATTGAAAAGAATGTGGACAACATCCTATCCACTCTAGAAGAACTTTGGAGAAAATTCTGTATAGATTTTATAAGTTGATATTAGATGGCGCCACGCTCCTTAAATCAATTAAAGAACAAAACTACTCAATGAACCCTTTCGAGACGGGTCACGGGTGAAGAAAGGCCATGTCATAGCATTTGTTGACTCTCATTCAAAATTTTATTGAACTACTATTTCATGAATTCATGTCAATCAACATACCACGTGACACACAAAAAATCGATGTTTATCTGTGTTTTTTAATATTTACTTTTAAATTAAGAAATTGAGTAATATATATAGTACTAAAATTTGAATTATAATCTACAGTTTGATAAATGCAGCACTGGTTCAAATTAGATGTTTGTGGAGTCAAAATACTAAGTCTATAGTTTCGTACAAATTAGAAACTCAAATTACTGATATTGACAAGCTAGAATATAAAATAAGAATGCCTATTTACTAAGATATTGCTAATGTAATAAATCAAACACAGTGGCACTCCACCCACCTCTTTCGTTTTGGAAACGCTCCCTTATATACACTTACTTCTATGACATGAATAACCAATCGGAAGCTCAGAATATCCCCTTAGTGGCTTTCTGAGCCATTTTAACGGGCTTGGACGCCATTTCTTTCTTCTGAACCAATATTTCAAGGAGGCAGGGCGTGTATTTAGTCTGCTTGAAATTTCATATTTTTAGACCCAAATACAGCTTAGTTACTACGTTTGATAAATTATAGTATAATTCTAGGATATTGATGTAGTAATTAATGATTTTTTAGTTAGTCAAAAGCATATATAAAATTTAAAAAAATGTTTTGTTTCATGTCTTCCACGTGAAAATTTTTTAAAGGCTTAGCAACTGACCTCAAGTAACAACCGAGTACAAAGGTCGTAACTAGAAGAGATAGTTGTTTGCTGTACTTCTTTAATTACTGTTTTGTGTTTTAAGAAAAATAAGTTTATCAACTTGATTGTAAATAGTAATAATTATATACACATATAATGTATAATAATT
>NW_013666143.1:324546-329094 GCF_000517525.1 Limulus polyphemus
CGTTCATTCTAGAATGAAAGAGGCATAATTTATATTTATTTCCTAATTTTTGTATGGTGGTTACAAGATCGGTCAAATCTACCGATCCCGTACAGAGATTCATTACTAAAAATAACAGATAAACTATAAAGTTTTTCTTAAGAAACGTTTGATAACTATTTGGACATTATGAAGATTTTGCATGTGAAATTTGAAACTTTTCTGATGCATAAAAGTATTTTTAATCTTAAAATGAATATTACTTTGCATGATAGATAGGCAACATGCGAAAAGCAAAAAAGACATGAGACTTAAAAATTGATATTGTGCATATGAAAGCATTGTAATGTTTACTGATAATGTGCCAAATTTCGTTAACATTCGCTCACTAATTTAAAAGTTATAGCATGAATACTATAACAAGCACAAACTGGTTAGGAGGCAAGTGTGAGAAACGTGTAGTGCGTGTCTTGTGTTTGTTTGTTTTGAATTTCGCGCAAAGCTACACGAGGACAATCTGCGCTAACCGTCCCTAATTTAGCAGTGTAAGACAAGAGGGAAGGCAGCTAGTTATCACCATCCACCGCCAACTCTTGGGCTACTTTTTTACCAACAAATAGTGGGATTGACCGTCACATTATAACGCCCCCATGGCTGAAAGGGCGAGCATGTTTGGTGGGAGGGGGATTCGAACCCGCGGCCCGCAGATTGCGAGTTGTGATCCCTATCCACCTGACGATGCTGGGCCACGTGTCTTGTAACACAGTGTGTCTCCCACTCTCGAGGTAGCGCGATAACACAAACCATATGGTTTTCGGATAATGGAATACTGTAAAGCTGACAATTTTTATAACGATTTCTCGTTCTTAGTGTTTGTGTAAAGTTTCAGATACATCAGTTTTGTTTCATTTGGTTTCAAATGTACATGCAATAGCTTCTGTAGTAAAGAGTTTTAAAGCTCGAAAGTTTTATAAATTATTTTATAAGATCAGCAAAGTATTAGTCGGAATGCATGGGAATACTCCTCGAAGCTTCATAGAAAAATGAAATATCTAAAGCATTTTCGCATTTTATAAAATTTAAGAAAAACAGAACAACTGTACGTTTCACAAATACACCATTTATTGCAACCATGATTTCGCAGTAAAGACGTATCAAGCTTTGCATTGTTGTCGTTAGGATTGACGAAATATTGTACTACGAAGTTCATACCATGATCTTTGTACACTGTATTATTCTTAGGATTGACAAATACCTTCAGTACAGTAAAAAATTTATATCTGTGAACGTTGTACACTGTATTATTCTTAGGGTTGACAAATACCTTCAGTAAAAGATTTATATCTGTGAACATTGTACACTGTATTATTCTTAGGGTTGACAAATACCTTCAGTAAAAGATTTATATCTGTGAACATTGTACACTGTATTATTCTTAGGGTTGACAAATACCTTCAGTAAAAGATTTATATCTGTGAACATTGTACACTGTATAATTGCCTAAGAAGAACATATGAAAAACAGACTTAATGAAGTTTACTGAAGCCTTTCATTCAGTACATCAGTAGGGTACAATATAAAGAAAAAAATGTTCGTATTGCTAAACATTAATTTGAAATTCGAGACCAGGAGGGATAATAAATTAATGTTTTAAAATAGAATAGTAAATAGATCATTGCTATTTAGAGAAAATTTGCATAATTCTTTGACACCCAAGAATTTTCAGTGCACTGGACCATATACCTTAAACTACCGGTTTGTCCACTTGAGAACTTATTTCATCCACCAACTTCGCCACACACCAGAGAACTATATATGTTCCATTAACTTGACGATACGTCCGTGAATTTTGGTGTACCATTAGCTTGAACATATCCATGGAAAATTTGTACCATCATCTTGACCGTACCGCTAGAAAAGTTTTACCATCAGCTTGACTATATCCATGGAAACGTTTTACCATCGACTTGACCATACCGAAGGGGATTTAGTAAATACCATCAGCTAAGAAATTAGTGTTTCAACAACGACGTGGTTTATGAACAGCTCATCCTTCGTTTCATCCTTAAAACTGAAGCTATAAAAACAACAATATTGTCCATGAATAGAATAAACACCTCCCCCCTTACTCATACCTGGAAATGGAGGTTTAAAAACCACGACATTGTTCATGAATGGAACAGATGGTCTCTATAAAAACAATGACATTGTCCACGAACAGATAGGTGGTCTTTCCTCCACCACTAGGAAATGGAATTGGCAAAACAAGGACAATATCCATGAGCAGAGCAGATCTTCTCCAATGCACGCTGTAACATAGCGTTGGTAACGAAATAAAACGAGATAAAATATAAATGTTATCAAACAAAGTACAATACTGACAATAATAACGTCCATAAAACACGATCATTTGTGACAACTCGGCGAAGTTCAAACAAAAGACGTTATTCTTCCATGAATTTCTAAAGTAATTGTGACGATAACAATGGCTTCACAAAACAATCCGTGAATAACATACATCGTTAATATACTCAGTTGTGGGTGT
This sequence comes from Limulus polyphemus, assembly GCF_000517525.1. Taxonomy (NCBI): domain Eukaryota; kingdom Metazoa; phylum Arthropoda; class Merostomata; order Xiphosura; family Limulidae; genus Limulus; species Limulus polyphemus. The sequence goes on from NW_013666143.1 coordinate 327,071, forward strand.
ATCAAATAATGCCAAAAATGATTCGGTTCGCTGATACTAAAACACAGTTAGTGAAACATAGTTGTGTAAAGTAACACAAAAACTACAATCATTATTACAATCACCTGTGAAAAGAAGATTGATGGTGCTACCAACTCTGGCTATCATAACAAAACTCCAATCTGTCTGAGAATTGTTCTACCAACTCTGGCTATCATAATAAAACTCCAATCTGGCTGAGAATTGTTTTACCAACTCTGGCTATCATAACAAAACTCCAATCTGGCTGAGCATTGTTCTACCAACTCTGGCTATCATAACAAAACTCCAATCTGGTTGAGCATTGTTCTACCAACTCTGGCTATCATAACAAAACTCCAATCTGGCTGAGCATTGTTCTACCAACTCTGGCTATCATAACAAAACTACAATCTGGCTGAGAATTGTTCTACCAACTCTGGCTATCATAACAAAACTACAATCTGGCTGAGCATTGTTTTCAGAGCTCAAGCAGATCTTCTTCTACTCATGAAATATCTTTCTTGTCGTTTAATCACTGTTATCACTCCAGTTATAGTATCGTATTAAGAAAACTGGCAATAGGTCGGCAATTCCTAACAGTCATGTTGAAATAGCGTACAGTAGTTGACCTTACACGACTTTATGTGCAGACCAGTTGACTTTTAGTGTAGTTTTTACTACAAATCTAGACACAACAAACAGAACTGTTGTTTGTCCGATTTTAAACATTTGGACAGTTCTGTAATTCTGTTAAAATCTTCACCGAACTTTGACATCTTCAAACACTCCATGGAAGCGATAACTAAAAATGATCCAATAGACGAAGTTAATGGTATTGTCTTTCATGGCGGGTAGCTCGTGCAAAATGTGGCGTAACAGCTGTGCACTCTTACAACTGGGTACGTAACTCGTGCATGCAATTATGAAATATTTATTAAGATAGAACTTTTGCGCTGAATCTCATTTGTCCTTTTACATTTTATTTCTGTGTGTCTTTGTATATGTAATGAGTATGTAAATCAAAAGGACATTTAACCAGCATTAGATATTTTCGAGAATTAGTGACCTCAAAGGGAAGCCTAGGAGCATTTTGTAAGCCATTATTTTATAATGAAACACAAAGCTGGAGGAAGACATAAGAGCTTGAAATATAATACAAATTAAACATCATACTTTAGTTGAAACTGTTTCTAGTATTATAGTTTTCTGTTCGTTGTTGATGATCTAAGAATCAATTTGTTATTTATTACTCAACAGCTTGGACTTGAAAGGTTTATCTTCCATTCTATGTAATTTTTCTAAGCATCCACACATGGAAGAAAAGAGATCCACGTAAGAAAGACATGTGTAAACTGTAGTATGATATCTATAAAGAAGGATAAGAGTAAGGAGTAGGACAATATATTGCAATTAGAATAGTGTCCATAGCAATCAATCACTCAAGGCGAACGAGAACCGTTTTTAAAACAAAAAGAAAGAAAGCGAAACAAGACTCTGGAAGCACCTAGTGTTATACAAAATCATTGAAAACGTTGCCTAGCTGTAAACACTCATTCATATGTTTCTTTGACAAGCAGTATTTCATATTGAATTATCCATACCATATGTTAAGTACATTATACCGAAGACGTAGATAAACAACTTTGGTAGATAGACAGACAAGTAGAAAGAGAGATAGATCGATCAATAATCATGTAACAATAAAGTTAAAGTAAATTTCTTCTAGTGCGTCACGTTTTATTCCATTATATACTTTCTTAAGAACAGCAATATTGATGCTGAAAGGTTTCTAGACATCTTCGACTTTCCAAAAGTGGATTTGTATTTCATAAATTGTAACTTACTTTCTTGCATGAAGATAATATTTAATATGAAATTATCATAGAGCTATGCTACAACTCCAAGAATGGTCTAAGTCAAGAACCTGTTTTCATATAAAATTATCATAGAGCTATGCTACAACTCCAAGAATGGTCTAAGTCAAGAACCTGTTTTAATATAAAATTATCATAGAGCTATGCAAC
>NW_013666143.1:330035-332032 GCF_000517525.1 Limulus polyphemus
GTCCAGCGGTGTAATTTACCTCCTAAAAGTTACTGATCTGGTTAGGATAGAAGTTAGCATGCCCGGACTGTGAAAATTAAGGTACACGGTTCACGTCCCGTTGTCTCAAAAACGAGCTCCTTACTTCGTCGCTGTAGGTGCATTACAAGAAAGACGGTAAAATCCCTCAGGAAAGAGTGGTGTGGGAATTGTTGGTAGATACTGTTGACTTTCCGCTAGTCTATCAGTTCAAAATGAGGAGACTGCTAGCTCTTGCGTGAAACAAACAAACTGACCCGACATGCGCATGATTAAGAAATCTAAATGACAAAATTACGTTCTTCTTACTGATTGGCGTTCAAGGATGTTGAAAGGAATGCTTGTGATCAGTATGACCAATAATCTTTGTCATGCTAGGTCATGACCGAGGAAAGATATAATAGTCTATGGTTGTGACTAAGCAAACCATACTAAACTTCACCCAGCCAGTTTTAATGTCCGATCATGATGTTTCACGCTTTCCGCGATAGAAATGTTGACTCTCGAGAAATTCCATTATAACGAATGTTCCGACTAAAAGCCAGAAATGTTGACCATTTCCTGAATAAACTAATACGAAATAAACAAGAAGTCTCTACGTTTAAGTCGTTATTTTTGGTATAATACAGAGCTTTTCGTTTAGAATAAAATTGTTAGTCTAGTTACACCAGCATTAGAACTTGTATACTAAAAAAAAAAATAGTTTCTCAGGTGTGATGCAGTATTTGTCGTTAGGGTTAAAACTGTTGGTCTAACATTAAAACTTGTACACGCACAACAGTAGTTTTTCGAGTGTGATGTTGTTTGTGCTTTACGTTAAAGATAAACCTTGTATTAAAAGTTGAGACACCATATCAAAGTATTCTAACTATAAGCTAGACCAGTATGTTAATTATATTCATGAATGGGTTAATTGTTTGTTCTGATCTATTTAGGTAGTTTCCTTTGATCGGAATCTAATAACGATTAACACGTATTTAATTTTTCACCTGATATTACTTATAAGGTTATGTTTAGTGTTTAAAATGCCTAGTTTAGAACATGATAGTTTATAATTAGTTTGAAAGCCCCCCCTAGTCAATTGCGTAAACCATCTGAAGGGGAGTTAACAGTATACTTGTTGTGGGAACCAACAAAAGGCGTCTTTGACGTCAGTGGTGTGTCACGTGACTTTGTAAATGATAACATATGATGATAGGCTGATTTGCGTCAGTTCGTGCAACAGGTTTACTGTTCAGAGATGTATGGTAGCGGTGGATTAAGTCCAGAACCTGTAAGTTTTATATTATCCTTATTCTAACTCGGAAGTTTTGTATATTTATAAAAGTTATTTCCCTTTAAGTGGTATTTTAAAGTCACGTCTTACATAATTTCTATTTAATTGGGTTTGTATTATCACATCGTTACTGCTCGTGAAGAAGACGATTCCAGTTGGACGGCGCTCGTACAAGTTCTGTGACGATTTTTAAAGTCTCGTCGTGTATAATTCTTTCTAATTAAGTTTGATTTTTTTCCCCCATTTCATTAACATGTCTATAAGTATAAAACAACTAGAATATGTACATCGATTCATAACTGGGTTTGAATTTCTTGAATTTTTTGGGTTAAAGCTTTAAAAAGCGAGAAACGATTTAGTAACTAATATGTAATATGTAGAAACAACCAGCTACTCGAACTTTGATAATAACAATGAAGCTGATATCTAGCGGTCCCACGTTGTTGTTTTTGAAAAACACTGAAACTTAGATCCGGCTGTCTCATAGTGTTTTTTGTGAGTAACAATGATGCTGATATCCAGCTGTCTCACAGTGTTGTTTGACAGTAACAATGATGCTGATATCCAGCTGTCTCACAGTGTTGTTTGTCAGTAACAATGATGCTGACATTCATCTGTCTCAGTGTTGTTTGTCAGTAACAATGATGCAGATATCCAGCTGTCTCACAGTGTTGTTTGTCAGTAACAATGATGCTGATATCCA
>NW_013666143.1:333032-363624 GCF_000517525.1 Limulus polyphemus
AGGGATTGTGTGATATTTATTGATAGCTACTACTCTATGTAGTTCTAACTTATTAAATATAGCCCCCCCCCCCCTACAAGTGGCAAAGTGTACTTTCAACACTAAGGAATTAAAGTAAATTGTGACACAAGTTAAAGAAATCTGTAAGGACGTTGAACGTATCGATAGTCGTTGACTGCTACACAAGCTTTAGAAGTAAAGCGACATTAGTTCAAAACTCTGTATACAGTGGACTAAAAATCTGTAAGATTAGTAAAATAAATTTATGTTTTAATATTTATCAATGTGTTGATAGATAGATAAATAAGTAATTTTATGTCAGTCTAGTTTGGTTAAATTTAAAATTTACTAAAAGTTGCTTACTAATTTCAGCATTTGAAATTTTTATTGTCACATGCTTGAAAAACAACAACACCTAAATTCCTGTACGGTCTGTTTTCACTTACAAATGTGGCTTAACACGAGTATGACTGTGAATTAATACTGACATTCTTCAGAAGACGTCTGTGTGGTATCCTGAGTTAACCCAAAAGGATTATATTTTGTGTTCTTTAAGAAACCCTGATAAAACAAACACGCGTTTAGAGAGCTGAACTTAAATTATCAGTTTTTATTAATATGTTTTGTAGCTACTGGACAGTTTTACATTATTAATACATTTTGTGGTAATTGGACATAATTTACGTTTTTTGTTAAGTTTTATAGCTAATGGACAGTTTTGCGTGTTTTTTTTTCAAAATGTTTTATAGCTAATGGACAATGATTTTTGTTTCCTTAAGAGACCACAGTTGGTCCCTAGTCCTAGCCACGGAGCTTCTGACGTCGGCAGTCCTCCATCCTTAGAACATTATTGTATGTCCGACCTGGATGTCTGGCTAAGAGACGGGGAAGTCCCGAAACAAGAGCCCAAGAAAACAAAATTCAATACAAAGCAGTGCTCAGACACGAATAATATGCTGGAACCCAGGCTTCCCTCATATGGCAGCCCCCTTGCAGGCTCTAATGTTGAGGGACCTACGAAACAAAATAGAACGGCTTCTTCATGTCAGTGGTCAGTTAACGTAAGCATACCTTCTCCAGCCACTTCGTTCAGTTCCGTTTCTGCCGAGAGCCCAACACTTTATGAATCATCGGCACCATCATCCATTCAAACGAAAGATCCAACCAACCTACAGATTCCACCCATTTCTCCAGGACAAATCAAACGTGAACTACCAGACTTCGAGTCTTATGGAGTGAAGGCTGAAGACGAGATCGCCAGTTCCTGTCAGTTATCCCAAGAGAAGATTCAACAAGTCCACTCTTTAGCTATGGAACAGGTCTCTCGTGACATAGATCTTGCCTGTAAAGCGCTCGGCATATCACGTGGTAAGTCGACCCTTTAATGTCTGTGTCATTAATAACTTTCGATCAGAGCAAGCTACCTACTGAGAAGCGAAACTAAAATTCAACCTGGTCATGAGTATGGTTTCAATGCCGAAATCCGTCGAAATATTAGGAAAACCAATAAGCCTAAAAATTATTACAAAAACAGGAAATTAGTAATAAGTGTTAAAATATCACTAGACGGTGACTGTGGCGCGATCTAACATCTTGTGCTGATTCCTTTAGGCTTGTATTCTTACACTAATTCGACCTTTTGTAAAGCCGTTTACGGAAACATGACCACATGGTTGTTGCTATTTATCCTTGTAGGTGAAAACTACATATCCAAATATATCATTGTGGTTGACTTAGAAAATAATGACGTTAGTATAATGTCAACTTTATTCTTCTAGAATTCATTAGAACACTTTATTCTCTTTACGAAGAGTTGTTCAAAGCTCTTCCCATCCAACACTGCTCCAGATTTTAGCCGAGCTGTATATGTAAGGTCACGATGGGTGAAGAGGTCATTGAACCTTTGACTCGTCTAATAGCCTTCGCCACCCATATGGAACTGAAAACTACTTTCTCACCGCTTATTAGGGTTTATTATGATTAGTGAATTACGATCAATTAATTTTCATGGTAAAATATTCTTAACCAAAGTACTGTTAAACGATTTAACACGATCTATTAAGATCATAAACTGATTTTGACTTGATGGATAAGGACCTTGTTGGATTATAAGATAGATAAACTGATTTTAACAACAAGAGATTATTTAGTTGTTAAAAGGCTGTTCTTTCACACTCACGTTTGAGGGAGGTAAAAATTGAAATTTACCATTCATTTTTTCAAATAATCTATTCTCTTCTTAACATCTTGTAAAGTCTCAACTTTCACAACTGCTGATGGCAATTCATCACGTAAGCTAATCACCCTGTTAGAAATGTAACAAAGGCTCAGTCACTGTTTCTCTCAATCCAATTAGTAATGTTTGTTTTCCCTACAATCCAATTAACTAGTTTTTCGCCAACTTCTACTGATGTAATTTGCTTAGCTAATCTTTTGTGTGGCATCTTATCAAAAGCTTTTTCAAAATGTAAGTGCCTCAAGTCCACATCTTTTCCTTTGTCCACATCAAAAACAACATCCTCGAAGAAAGTTAACAGATTAGTAAGACAAGATTTCGCGTTGGTGAATCCATGTTGGCGTTCATTTATAATATTCTATTTCACTAAATTATTTTACAATAAGTTTACCCCTAACAGAAGTAACTATAAAACAGGACATCAGCACCTGACTTAACAAAATGAAAGACTCAGATATCTTATTTCTTTAAAACCCTGTGGAATATCTGTGTGTTCCTTTTTATGTTTTCAATCTCTGTTTTTCTACTTACTACCAAGATATTAATATCTACATGATTCGGTTCAATTCTAATACTTCCCACAGATTGTCAAGGGATAATGCTTATATCTCTTTATGTGTTTTCAAGGTTAAAATTTTGTCATGTTGAACATGAATGATTAGATTGTAAACTGATTTTGTGTTTTATTGACGGATAATGACTTTGTCATGTTGAACATGAATGATTAGATTGTAAACTGATTTTGTGTTTTATTGACGGATAATGACTGTCATGTTGAACATGAATGATTAGATTGTAAACTGACTTTGTGTTTTATTGACAGAAAATGACTTTGTCATGTTGAAAATGAATAATTAGATAGTAACCTGATTTTGTGTTTTATTGACGGATAATGACTTTGTCATGTTGAACATGAATAATTAGATTGTAAACTGATTTTGTGTTTTATTAACAGAAAATGATTTTGTCATGTTGAACATGAATAATTAGATAGTAACCTGATTTTGTGTTTTATTGACGGATAAAAGTAATATGATATAATTTCGATAAGTGGTAATCCACCACAAGGGATATTTTGTGTTTCTTAGTTAGTTCCAGATCATGATATTTCTTCAGATATCACGCACCAGCTAGCTACAACAGAGATGAAGTAGAACTTGTATTACAGAGTTAGTACTAGTAGGTCAAACAGTCATGATCAGTTATTAGTAAGCTGCGCCCGGGCTTCTGGCATTGTTTTTTAACATTGCACAATGATTAGCCTTAGCCTTTTCAGTATTCAATATTTGATTTATAGATGAACAGAAGCATCTCAGCTACTTGTATTATTTAAAACTAACTGTAAATCGCTTGAGTGATTCTTTAGGTTGATTAGACAGACTTGGAATGTTCACTATGGACGTTTTGTAGAAAACAATTCACAAAATACTGAAAAGTTTAAAGTATGTTATTAAGATTTGTGTTTATCATTACACTTAACAGTGTAACAACTTCTCCGGAAACATTTCAGAGTGCGTGAAATAATTATGTATCTAAAGCTATTAATATTCATCTACCATGTCGATGTAAGTACTCCTGTAGGATATAATTGAAATACTTGCAATTAATAAAGACAAAAGCAATAAAATATAGCATGTTTAATTACATTTGTTTAACTTCCCATAAATAAAAATGTAGCATATTCAGTTACGTGTGTTTCATGTCTGAAAATATAAAGGGGGAATATAACATGTTCAGTTACGTGTGTTTCATGTTTCTGTAAGTATAAAGGGGGAATATAACATGTTCAGTTACGTGTGTTTCATGTTTCTCTAAATATAAAGGGGGAATATAACATGTTCAGTTACGTGTGTTTCATGTCTGAAAATATAAAGGGGGAATATAACATGTTCAGTAGATTGTTGTATAACGTACATGATAAATTAAGTACATGTACTTGACGTGATACGATCGTTTATACAAAATATGTGGATTAACACTATCGGTTAAATATTCTCTATTTTTAGACAACAAGAACTTAATTCCTCAATAAATTGCAAACAGTTACAATGTTTTTTTCTTTTCATCTTATATTTTTATTAGTCTTTATTTTCTCATACAGCTGTTATCTTTTGTCTTCCCACAGCTCAAAAAGTAATTTATTTTCTTTCAAAAATGAGTTTTTCGGATATCTATGCAAAGTTACACGAGGGCTATGTGCGCTATTCAGCCCTAATTTTGATCCGATAAGCTAAAGAGAAGACAGATCGTGAACACCCAACACCAACTATTTGGCTACTCCAATTGAGTAGTGGGATTTGGCCGTTTTATACCCACGTTCCTAAAGTATGGACCCACGGATTCATAGACTGGCACGCTCTGTCTACTTGTTTAGGGTAGCGAGATTTTTATAATAGGTTAAATAATTCCATATATATATTTATATTTTCCAGATCCCATGAAATGGTCAGCTGAAAACGTCCGAGCATGGTTTTTATGGACTTTAAAACAATATAATCTTCCTGCTGATCTAATTGGCTATTTCAAAATGAACGGATCTTTGCTATGCGCCCTGACAGAGGGGGACTTCCGTCGTAGGGCACAACAAGGTGGAGACATTCTCTATGCTCAGTTAGACATATGGAAAATAGGTGGGTGGAACTAAAAGATTCAGTATTTTAAAACTTCAGTTACTTAACCAGACCCCATTAGTTTTTCAAACTGTTTATACACTGAATTTTTTGTGAGTCCATTAATTTTATAAATTGCTGGTTGGATCCCTTACGTATTTTGCATACGTAAAACTGACTCATTTCATCGAACATATTTAGTCATTTCTTTACACTGTGTGATGTAACAGGTAAGAAAATAAAATCATTCAATATAATACAATATGTGAACTTCACTTGCATAACAAGGTGGTAATTCGAGGGTTAACTTGCATTTCCTTATTTCAAAAATACGTCTTAATGATGATGATTCAGCAGCCAAATGTATTAAAAAATTTCGCAGTCTTCCAACAACTTTTGTTGACTGTTACAGTTTAAACATTGGAAAACTAACAGGTCTAAAATTTATTATAGAAACAAGTTAACAGCAGGTGTTTTATTTTCCACATTCCTCTTAATTTGTTTTTTCTGCTCGAAGTCAGTTCAGTGTTGTATTACAGTTATGTTATTATATACTTGTGTATTTGTAGCCCAAGGCAGAACAACAGATAATTTAGCTAACTCTCAATGTTTGGATCATGTTTTGTTAATCCTCCTACAGCGGCCAACATGAGGAAAAACGGACAGAATTCTAGTATGTCGCCATTAAGAGCAGAAGAGAGTTTTCTGGACATCAACGGTCTTCTGAACTTGTGGTCAACAAGTTCGATCTCGACAGCTAGTTCAGCGTCCACTCGTGCCAACTTTATCAGCACTATGGTGGACAGAACACAGAGCCGATCTGCTCCAGCTGGATCTGGAGCTAGGAAACATAGAACTAGCGGTGCTGATAGTACTATTAATATGGCAACAGAAAGACTTCCAGTTCTTGTGAATAACAACTATGCTAACGACGGTTTGGAGAGCGAAGGTGAGGAATTTCAATGTAATGTTAGATTTGGACAGCGAAGATTAGGGATTTTAATGTATTGTAAGATTTGAACAGCGAATATTAGGCATTTTAATGTACAGTTAGATTTGGACAGCGAAGATTAGGGATTTTAATCTATTGTAAGATCTGAACAGCGAATATTAAGGATCTTAATATATTGCTAGATTTGGACAGCAAATATTAGGGATTTTGATGTACTGTTAGATTTGGACAGCAAATATTAGGGATTTTGATGTACTGTTAGATTTGGACAGCGTAGATTAGGAATTTTAATGAGTTGTTAGATACGGACAGCGAAGATTAGAGATTTTAATATGTAGTTGGAATTCCTATATTTTCCGTGATCATTTTAACTCAGATTAGCCCTGCTGGCATAGTTTTTTTTTTCTTCAGAAACTGTACATTATTGATGTTTGGTAAATTTCATAGGAATCTTTCCCTAAATCCTGTACAAACAATCTATAATTCCTTCTGTTGTGGGATTTCATGAATTACCCTGCGCTTGCACGATATGTAGGACTAGTGTTTGCTAACTCTTGGCTTGTCCCAGGCGTTCACATTGAAACCTTACGTTGGAATGTTGCACAGCCTTAGGCACGATCTTGTTGCTTGGTGGTATATTTGAACTCATGTAGTGGTGGGATGAAAACTACTGCGAAGATTGCCGTCTGTACTCGTACATAGACCTACAAGGAATGAAATGAACAGTTTCGCCTTCGACCAGTACTTTTGGCATTAGTGAGTAGTGGGTTTTCATGACAGGGTTGTTCTTGATTTTTGTTCAGATAGCAGATTTGTATCTTAGCAACGCAGAGATTAGTAGTGTTGATAATGTAGTATTAGCTAGAATTGAAAAGTTATGAACAGTGGCTTGTCTATTTCCCACAGCGACACACAATTACCAGACTACTATAACATTATTATGAACATTCAGATAATTAAGCATTCAGAGTTAATTGTTTGCCACGATCCGGGGAAACCTGCGGTACCACTCATGGCGCAGCAGGTGTCCTCAAAAATTCAGCAAGGTTAGAAAATGACAACATAATACAATATAACTCCCATATGATGTCATGAATTTGTTCGCGAACAATGTGAAGAACTCTCTTGTTGTCACTTTAAACTGGTTATATAGCTCGTGTGTTGTTGTTGACTGGTTTAACGTGGTTTGTACGTTGCTGTTTGATAGTTTAAACGTGGTTTGTGTGTTGCTGAAGTGTAATTCCATATTGCTCTTAAACGTAGGTTGGGTGAAGCTAAGTCGAGTATGACTTAGTTTTCAGACAAACATTTTGGACTTTGTATATTTATCATGATGCAGGTTAAACAAGATGGGTGTGTAAGGTAACTCTTAGCTTTTATCTAGCATGACCTGGTTGTTGTAGAGCGCTCGACTTACAACCAGTGGGACACGAGATCGAATCCCATCAATGAACATGCTCGATCTTCCAGCCACGAGGACATTATAACATTACGATCACTCCCACTATTCGTTGCTAAAAAGTAACCCAAGAGTAAGCAGTGAGTGGTTTGACTAGCTGCCTTCCCTGTAGTCTTTCACTTTAAAATTGGGGACAGATATCTCTCGAGTAGCTTTGCGTGGAATTCAACAAATAAACAAATGTAGTTTTCAAAGGTGATTATTATATACAAGAATTAAGATATTTTTACATGGTTATTGTATGAGATCCAGTTTTATACAAGTCGAGTGATTTTGGTTAATTAGTTTAATAATTTACCATTATAATCCTCATTGTTCATTTAAATTATCACATTTAAGTTTCAGTTTTGGAAGATAAATGATCTTTTTATTCTTGCAGGTGAGATTAGTGAGGGCAATTGTGACGTAGATCACAGTGGTAGAATGACTAAACCTGGGTCACATATTCACTTGTGGCAGTTCCTAAAAGATCTTTTGAGTCAGCCCCAAATTTACGGGAGTTGTATCCGCTGGATGGATCGTACCAAAAGCGTTTTCAAAATAGAAGATTCGGTTCGAGTTGCCCGCCTCTGGGGTAAGCGGAAGAACAGACCGGCCATGAATTACGACAAGTTAAGCCGTTCTATACGTCAGTACTACAAAAAAGGTATAATGAAAAAAACTGAGCGTTCACAACGGCTGGTATACCAATTTTGTCATCCATACGGGCTGTGAACTAAGCCTAATGGCGGAAGGATAAAGCCTCGAGTGTAGTAGCATTTCGAGCTTGTCATCTGTTCAATAGTCGTCGATCATGTTCAGTTAAGAGTGGTATTGTACTTACCTAGCTGGTCTATGGATTGTAATATTATCCTTTTTTTTTACATATTTCATATATTATTGTTTATTGTATGTATATAATTAACATAACTGACCGTATGGGCTGGCCCCATAAACAAGAATGCATGTACTCTTTTAAGTGTTAGTGTGTAAGCACGCACACACACATTTCACTTGACATGAAACTGAAGAGGCTTACAGCAGTCATTAGCCATGAAGGTATAATTTTTGGCTAGTTGACAAAACTAGAAAATCCTGCTCATTAGTCTTGATTCTAAAGTTTAAAATGATTTGTAATAAATAATTGATAATTTATTTATACATAACTGCAAAAAAAAAAAAGACATTCGGTTTCTAACTAATATGCATAAGCCTTATCAGAAAATGTGTTCTTTGTTTAGATGGTGATTTTACCAGGAAGTTGGTTTTGCGTAATCACAGCTTTTTTCAGTGACTATGATGACCCTTTGTTGAACCCAACAGATATTGTTGGGATCCTAGGCGGTTTGACGTCACTGGTGAAGTTTTTCCCGTATATCAATGATATATATATAGCGGTATGTTCTAAGAACAGACTGTATTAGAGTTGTTCTTGTGTGAATCAGTTGCGGTTCTGGAGCGTAATGTTTAACTTTGCTGTTATTTAAGCTTACAATAATGCTTACAGGCTTCACGAACGCAACGTTTTTACTACTCTGCAACGTAAGGCGGAGGTAAAAAGTATTTTTCCAAGTCTGGCATTTTTTTCTTTGATTCTGACACATTTCATTCCTTTGACAGTGGAAAACACATTTCGAAGGAGGTGATGACGACTATTATATTGATGTAACCCTTCTAGATGAAGGAACAAAATTACTACAATGATCAGCACATATATCGACATGTGTGCTATTACTTGTACAGCTTGGTTTGGGGATACTTTATGGTTCTGGTTTTGTTTATTACTGGGTTACATATCTGATGTCCAACACAAAGGACTTTTTGTTGAATGTTATTATACTAAATCGTTAGACTTCTGGTTATTAGGAATAAATTATATGGATAACATACTATAATGTTAGACTAGTGTTTGAAACATCTTAAAACCTTTCCGTGAATAACTGTACATTTGTTGAAGAAAAGAAAGGAATAAATTGGTATTTACCCATAGAGACACTTATTTTTCTTGATAAAAAGGTATATATTTTCTGTATTTATTCAATATGATTATTATTGTGGTTTTGATTTCTATTGATACTGCTCCTTTGTAGTTCAGTGGTAAACTTGAGGACTTTCAACGCTAAAATTAGGGGTTCTTGCCCTGCAGTGATCACTACGCAGATAGCTCAATGTGTAGCTTTGCGCTGAACAACTAACTATTGATACGCGGTTCATACACCGAAAATGGACGAAGCATTAGAAACCAAAAGGCCTAAAATGTGTACAAAAAAATCACGTAAACAATAGTTTTTTCACATTCCTCCTCTATTGTAGGATATGGCGAAGTTAAGCTAAAAGAAAAAACAAAAAACATCTGCAGTTTACGTGATTTTTATTAAAACTTTTGGGCCTATTGATACATGTTCCGGTACTCGGGTGTTGTTCTCTTACGTTTTAATTTTTTGTGGGTCTTAAACTAGTAACTTCTGTTCATAAACTGGCATGGGTAATTTTCTCATGATTGTGATATCTGTGTTATAATTATAAAATACATTTTTTGAGGCCTAAGCCCAGAGAAGAGCATGTAATAATTGCTATAAAAATGTTACATTTGTTAAAGCTGTATTGATGGCAAATTAAAGCCCGCATCTTTAACTTAACACTTATCGTGGGATTGAAAAGTAATAGGTGTTTTTATATTCTCTCCTATTTGTAGAAGTTTTCATAAAATTTCCCTTCTTACTATTGTTAATAAAAGAAAACTTTTATCTAAATGCATTACAACACAAACCCTTATTTATGTTGGTTTTGGGTTTCAAATTGAAAAACTGTTTATTTTGTAATACTCACCATCGATAATCAATTTTCTGTTTAAATAATTGCTAATATAAATCATTTAAAAATTTGATTTCTAATACGATTTTTTTTTCTGTGTAAAGCTACACGAGCCATCAGCGCTGTGTCCTCGGCTGAGAATCGAACCAAGGATTAGCACATCTGGTGGACATAAAAAATTAACCCGTAATTAACCTAATTCGATGTAATAAAACTAATTTTAGCGATTAGATAAATGTTTTTGTTTTCAAGTATAAAATTCAAACTGACATTCCGAATTAACACGATAATTTCCCTGTTAAATATATTAATTATACCGTAATAATGTTGTACGTACATTTGATGTGTACGAATATAGTGACAGTTGTACTTCATTCTCTTGTAAAGAATGTGTATATAAGAAAGATGTTCGGAAGAAGTAAGTGCACGAAAAGAAAATAATTAATCATATACGAGTATGAAACGTTTTTAGAAGATTTGAAACGACACATACCAGAAGTGTAAATACTGTAGAATTCTTGTCGCTGAGATCAGGCCAGGCTAGTTTTTAAAATGGCGGCTTATCAACTTGGCATGATGCCAAGTTTATAGACGTGTGTTGAAAGCAGTGTTATTTTTCTTTTTTTGTGTGTACGTGCATTTCAAGGCCTATACTTGTATTCTACACCAGCGTTAGATAAATGCAGACAAACGCAAACCTGCAAATGTTTACCTTATTTTAAACTGTAGAACAAATGATAAAAGACGCACACTTTTTTCTTGAATAAAATAGTTCTTAGAATTCAAATCGTAATAATGTTTCTGGAAAGACAATAAAACCTAAAAGTTAGTTGTGATTCAAATGTTTATTTGGTTCTTGATATTGTGTTGAAAGAGATAAGCTAACACTCTGAGTTTTGTTTTCATATTTATGTTTTAAATTTCGATACGAAAGTAGAAAAATTGATCTTTTTTTTGTTATATACATGAAGAGAAAGCTATAGTCACAATCAGATAATAATTTTTAGTTAGTTTGCACTAATGAAAAATTCACGAACGATTACGACTTTAGAGTGACCCCACTGGTTAGTTCTAATTACAGACTTTCCTCGCTGAAATCCTGGGTTCGATTCCTTGTAGTGGAAAGAGCGCATGTAGCCCATTATGCAGCTTTGCGCTAAAAAAGTCTAGGGACATTTGTCTCACCCATGTTATTTTGTAATGTAGATAAATAACAATAAATTATTTTATTATACCATACACAATATTATTCCATGTAGAAGATCGTGTTACACCAAGTCATGAAAAATACAGTGTGGTTTTTAAGCCATGTTGCTTAATGGCTTAAGCTACGAACTTCTTACACAGCCACTGGAAACAATTACTTACTTCTTCTTACTCACCCAGACAGACAGAGTCAGCGGGGTAAAATCTCGTTACTCAGTTGAAATGAACCGTTTTAATTTCTTTAAAGTAAATTTGTCTCAGAGATAGAAGCACAGGCGAAAACAACAAGCGTACGTACCACAGGAAAAGAGTTGACTACCAACAATACCAAGCGCTTCATAAGGATCTACAGCCAACAATAACAGTCTCGTCATAAATAAGGGTCTACAGCCAACAATAACTGTCTCGTTACAAATAAGGATCTACAGCCAACAATAACTGTCTCGTTACAAATAAGGGTCTACAGCCAACAATAACAGTCTAGTCACAAAGGAATGTCTACAGCCAACAATAACAGTCTCGTCACAAATAAGGATCTACAGCCAACAATAACAGTCTCGTCACAAATAAGGATCTACAGCCAACAATCAGTCTCGTCACAAAGGAATGTCTACAGCCAACAATAACAGTCTCGTCACAAATAAGGATCTACAGCCAACAATAACAGTCTCGTCATAAATAAGGGTCTACACCCAACAATAACAGTATCGTCACAAATAAGGATCTACAGCCAACAACAGTCTCGTCACAAAGGAATGTCTACAGCCAAGAATAACAGTCTCGTCATAAATAAGGGTCTACAGCCAATAACAGTCTCGTCACAAAGGAATGTCTACAGCCAACAATAAACAGTCTCGTCACAAATAAGGATCTACAGCCAACAATAACAGTCTCGTCACAAATAAGGATCTACAGCCAACAATAACAGACTCGTCAAATAAGGATCTATAGCGAAATACAGGCTAATCACAAATAAGGGTCTACAGCCAACAATAACAGCCTCGCCACAAATAAGGATCTACAGCCAACAATAACAGTTTCATCACAAATAAGGATATACAGCCAACAAGAGGCTCGTCATAAATGAGGGTCTACAGCCAACAACAACGTAGTAGTCAAGGATGGTTAGAAACACGTAAGTAAGGATGGTTAGAAACGTGGTAGGAGAAGATTATTAATTAAACAACATAAGGTAATGATTATTTAAAAACTATACAGGTAATACTTAAAATTAAAATTTTTTCCTAAAAATATTTTATACGTGGGGGTTTTTATTGGCTTCGAGGGGGGGGGAGCATTAAAATGGAAATAATCGTTAGTTTTCAAAACAGTTGAAATTATCAATTCAATATTCCAACCAAGTCAGTCGAGTTTGATAAAGCAGAGCGTGACTTTATGAGACTGTGAGTGGCGAAGCGAAGAAGGAGAGCAGCTAACTGTATTTACATGTTTTCCAAAGGTGAGTACTTGTTTATATATGCAGGTGTTTTTTAAAGATGGTGACTAGAGGAAGGTGAATACGTGTCTATATTTGTATATTTTCGAAAGGTGTGTGTAGTAGTAGAATTATTCCACAAAAACGTAAATATCTATATATACATTTTCATATTCAAGCACAATTAAATTAATTTATCTACAAAACTAAAATTATCAAGTAACAAAAAAAAAAGACGTTTTGGTTTCCCAGGGAGATACAAACTTCATCACTTTTTTAATGTTTTCTTTTACGATTCGAGATTACTTGTTACAGTTTTCAATTTTATGAAAACACTAGTTTCTAAAAATGTTACCATCCAGACTCTGTAAACATTGATAAATTGAATTTGAAATCAATTAAGTTCGGACAAATTATGATCAAGGTTTGATCTTAAGACTTGTAAGTTATGACGTCATCAGAACAACGTACAGGTAAATTCGGTGACGAGGAACCCACTTTGAGACTAATAATGGCTGGAGACGGCTTGAATGGGTAATGAAGAAAAATTTAATATAAGCAAATGTACAACGTTTCGACAAGGTTTTGTCATCATCATCATAACCTTGTCGAAAGGTTGTACATTTGCTGTTATGTTAAACTTATATTAAAGTTTTTCTTCATTACCCATTCAAGCCGTCTCCAGCCATTATTAACGTACAGGTAAGCCTCGTTAAAACAACGTTTCGTTAATATAAATCAATAACAATAAAAAGTAGAACAACGTTTCACTGATATACATCAATTGCAAGAAAAGATTAAAACATCGTGTCACTAGTTTAACGAAAGTAAAATTAAATATTTCTTTAATATAGCTCACGGGGTTCAACATGCTTTCAGTCCCCAAGTGGTTCAGCGGTAAGTTCGAGGGCTTATAACGCTCAAAATCTGGTAGGTACGATGTGGTGATCGGGTATTAATCATTCTCATTGTTAATAGGCTTAACAATTGAACGCTGCTAGGACTTTAGTATCCTATTATGGTGTACAAGTAGATCACTAAAATTAGAGTTTAACTTTCTGTTGAGCAAAACTGTTCAAAGTAATAGATACTTAACGAAGTTCAACTGTTAAAATTTATTACTTTTGTGTCAAAATGTATACATTTTAACCGAACACAAATTTTACTAAGTAATTAATCATTGAAATATTTATACACCAAGTAAATTGTTTCTTGACATTGTTGGTTACAAGTTCCCTAATAACATATGAATCAAACACACAAACACAAAATAATAAAATACTGTTATAAGTACGGTTGATCCCACTTATTTCCTATGCCAGTTCTTTACACCGAGTGTTGTAAAAAATATAAATTATTCAACATAATGCAATACGTGGATCCAATCCGTACTGAACAAGTCGGTAATCCGAGGGTTAAGACAGTCATTTACTTTGGTAAAATCTCAACCCGTTTCTTGTTTTAAGCATTACGACCCTTATAGCCACGATTACGTCATATAGACCCCACATTTATACGTTACGAAACTCTGAGTATATTGGACGACAAACCACTACACGTAAACGAGCGGAAATTACAACCAACGAAGTGTATTTGGATTTATATCCTGTTTAATAAGGTTTTTGTCACAACTTTATTTTACTAGACACCATATATGAAGAGTAAGTAAGACTTTTTTTCCATCTGGTGAACCTGAAAAGTCTGTGTTCTTATGTAAATCGTGCGATGTCAGCTGAATGAAAATCAAATCAAAATGAACATGACCATGTTGTTAGTTTTATAGTTGCTGATTAGCTAGTTCTATTGGCAAAATAAGGAGGGGGAAAAGAAAATGAATGGCGTTGTGTCACGAGACAGTGAGTTCATTCAAACCCACAGTTCTTAGGCGCCAGTCTGCTCCGTTAGCCAAAATAATAATTAGCTATTTTGATCACTTCTCATCAGACGTTTATCGTAACAATAGAAATAATAAATTTTACTGAAAACAATTACGTGTTCACAACAGTATGTCTGAATAATGATGAATTGGTGTGTTGCAATGAACGACTTCTATAAGATAGAGAGCTGTATTATTGTCGTGGGGGTTGAGTGAGGTAATAAGAAATCTATTCTATTGTAGCTAATTAACAAAGTCGTACAGATCAAATAAATTTTAAATTCATCCAATAATAAACAAAGAAGTACAGGAAATATTCACAGAAGTATGTCATCAGGCGTAGACATTTCACCCTTCTGCAGGTTATTCAGGATCAAGTACAAGTGTCTAGTGATTAGAATCACTCAATGGGGATGTTTTAATATCGATGAGTTATTCAGGAGCAAGTACAAGTGTCTAGTGATTAGAACCACTCAATGGGGATGTTTTAATATCGATGAGTTATTCAGGAGCAAGTACAAGTGTCTAGTGATTAGAACCACTCAATGGGGATGTTTTAATATCGATGGGTTATTCAGGAACAAGTACAAGTGTCTAGTGAATAGAACCACTCAATGGGGGTGTTTTAATATCGATGAGTTATTCAGGAACAAGTACAAGTGTCTAGTGATTAGAACCACTCAATGGGGATGTTTTAATATCGATGGGTTATTCAGGATCAAGTATAAGTGTCTAATGATTAGAACCACCCAGTGGGGATGTTTTAATGTCCATGGGTTATTCAGGATCAAGTATAAGTGTCTAGTGATTAGAACCACCCAGTGGGGATGTTTTAATGTCCATGGGTTATTCAGGATCAAGTATAAGTGTCTAGTGATTAGAACCATTCAGTGGAGTATGTTTTAATGTAAACGGGTTATTCAGGAACAAGTACAAGTGTCTAGTGATTAGAACCACTCAGTGGAGATGTTTTAATATCCACGGGTTATTCAGGATCAAGTATAAGTGTCTGGTGATTAGAACCACCCAGTGGGGGTGTTTTAATATCCATGAGTTATTCAGGAACAAGTTTAAGTGTCTAGTGTTTAGAACCACCTAGTGGAGATGTTTTAATATCTATGAGTTATTC
The DNA here is from genome assembly GCF_000517525.1 of Limulus polyphemus. Lineage (NCBI taxonomy): Eukaryota > Metazoa > Arthropoda > Merostomata > Xiphosura > Limulidae > Limulus > Limulus polyphemus. The sequence goes on from NW_013666143.1 coordinate 348,728, forward strand.
AGGATCAAGTACAAGTGTCTGGTGATTAGAACCACTCAGTGGGGATGTTTTAATGTAAACGGGTTATTCAGGATCAAGTATAAGTGTCTAGTGTTTAGAACCACCTAGTGGAGATGTTTTAATATCCATGGGTTATTCAATAAGAAGTACAAGTGTCTGGTGATTAATATAGTAAGCAGTTAAACAGAATCTGTAACATAACCCAACAAAAACCGGACACAGTTGTTACTGAATGCGATTTTACTTTTACAGTTCTGACGTAAACAACCCCATGTTTAAAACCTGAGTAAACCAAAACTTGCTTCTATTGGTTGTCCTTACAAATACATTTGTTCTAAATGTTTTGAATGGCCAAATTCTGGAAACAAAAAGTAAACAGTTTTCTACAAATATAAGCTATATTTCGTTGGTAATGGGTGAGGTTTGGTTACTAGCGCCATCAGGCGATATCTTTAGAGACTAAATGTAAAAACTTGTTTAAAATTCCACAAAAATATGCTAATAAGACAAACCAGATTTTCCTGAAAAATTATAAAAACAAAAAAGTCAATATGCTGAATCCAGCAACTAAGAATTACCTAGACTATAAAAATAGGTGGCGCTATAAGTGAATTCCTGTAGCGTGTCTATTATCGCATGGTTAAAAGCAGCAGCCTTTAAATATCCAAGATTACAGAGGATAATGTTAGTCAAATAGCCAGAAGAAAAATACTTGGCGAACCGGTTGAAGTAAACCCAAACAGCAAGAAGTAAACAAACACAGTAGTTATGCTTAACTGGAGTTGTGGATTAGATTTAAAGTTACCTAGCTATGTTAGATCTCAGTATACGATAAAGTTACCTAGCTATGTTAAATCTCAGTATACGATAAAGTTACCTAGCTATGTTAGATCTCAGTATACGATAAAGTTACCTAGCTATGTTAGATCTCAGTATACGATAAAGTTTCCTAGTTTTGTTACATTTCAGTTTTTCAATAAAGTTTTATTTTTTAATATAACGCTTACCTGATAATGACTCGATGCTATGGGTTGAAACGTTGTAATTAGTCAAATCAGATCTTTCCAACTATGAAAGTTGATGTGATTGTAATTTTGAATTAATTATTCAGTTCAGTATGTTCTTCACTGAACATCAACTATTTGGGTGTTTTTAAGACGGATATCCAGTCTACGCTAAACTATACGAGGTTGGCTGAATATCCAATCAGTTAAGTGGATGTAGAACACTTATTTTAACTTTTTTCATGGGTGAGTTACATACAATTATTTTATTATTATTTAATTTGTCGTTTGGTAGTCCGGATTTGTCACTACCAACACAGAAATAGTTGTTCCCAAGAATTCCCTGAAGACGTCAGCATACCAGTAGCCGACACACCAGATAAAACTAGTTAGTAATTAGTATCTTGTTGTTTAAAAAGAAGTTACTAATAAATAATTATTCTTAGGTGATCACTACAAACCATGATAACGATTTTCATTACAGGTACATAACTAGATCTCTTTTTAAGGTTCGATGATATTTATATAAAGGTTATTTAATTGTTCAAGTTGACCCCTTATCATTTAATGTAACAGTTTGTATGGTCGCTCCAAAAATGGAAGAAAGACGAAGCACTCTGAGAGGTAGCCACCTGGGGGGTGAAGTTTTCGTTATATCTTCTACAGCTTCGTCAGAACTAGTGATAAAACATCCAACTGACGGTTTTGTTACAAAGTGGGATAAGTTTCTCCGAAAAGTCTGTTTTAGATTTATTGAAAGTTGTTAACAACAACAAAAACTGTATATTTTAATCATGTAATAATAAAGTTATAAAGATAGATTTCGGATCAACTACTGTGCAATAATTCAAATATCTCTATATTTCCTCATGATAAAGATTAGGGATTTTCTCTCGGCACTACTAACATTTGTGTCGTCCTAAACGTGGCCTTTCTATTACGAATCGGATAAGGATTCCAAAGTCTCGGGTTCGAGAAGTTTTGTGCTACCAAACACGCTTTGTACTGTTATATGTGTGTGCGGTATAAGAGTGAAAATCAATACCACAAGAGTTTTAAATTAAGGAATGAGACACATAATAAACACTAGCACTCTAAATATTGCCCAGTTTACCCCTGAAGAAGAAAGATCCACCTTTCAAAAGCGCTCGGGTTATAGGGTTTTTATCATCTTGTATAAAGCACTCTATATGACACTAACTTTAACACTTGATATGATACTAACGTTAACAGTCTGTATGATACTAACGTTAACACTCTGTATGATACTAAAATTAACACTCTGTATGATACTGACGTTAACACTATATGATACTAATAATAATACTCTGTATAATACTAACATTTACACTCTGTATGATACTAACAATAACATTGTATAATACTAACGTTCACACTTTATAAGGTACTAACATTAACATTGTATAGTTTCCTTTATAGATTACTGTTGTTAACATATTGTCTTTCCTACATTACTATTGTTTCTATTTTTTGTTCCATTCTACATCATTATTGTCTGTATAGTTTCCTTTATACATTACTGTTGTTTACATATTATCTTTCCTACATTACTATTGTTTCTATTTTTTGTTCCATTCTACATCATTATTGTCTATATAGTTTCCTTTATATGTTAGTGTTGTTTATATATTGTCTTTCCTACATTACTATTGTTTCTATTTTTGTTCCATTCTACATCATTATTGTCTGTATAGTTTCCTTTATACATTACTGTTGTTTACATATTATCTTTCCTACATTACCATTGTTTATATTTTTTGTTCCATTCTACATCATTATTGTCTATATAGTTTCATTTATATGTTAGTGTTGTTTATATATTGTCTTTCCTACATTACTATTGTTTATATTTTTTGTTCCATTCTACATCATTATGATTTTACTTATAGGTAAAAAAAGTTTTTTTGTTCAGTCAGAGGTTAATAATAGTGAAATATTTTGTTAAATATGTTTGCATCAGCTGTTGAAAAGTTTTAAAAGTCACTTAAAATTTAATTAGTTACAAAACAGAAAAGCTACGCGGTTCCTCAGAGATAGGTGTGAGAGCTTATAACATTAAAAATTGAGTTTTTATACCCGCAGTGAGCATATCACAGATAGCCCACTGTGTAGCTTTGTGCTTACCTACAAAACAACCCCCAAATGGAGATTTGGAAAGAAAATATGCAATTAATTTGCATACCTTAAAAGTTAAATAGTCTAAATGAGTGTTTTAAGACAAAAACAGTAGACTTTCAGATCCAATTAATAGATCTGTCTGGAATTTTAGTGATTAAAACAACGAAAAATACTTGGACTTTTACATTCCTACGTAGTTGAGGAAATGGTGATATTGATTACGAATTGTAGAAATCAAACATATGAAATTAATATGTTTCTTGTTATAATGATACTTGAAACACGTGTTTATTATTACCAGTGTTATCTTAGATACACGTGTTTATAACTAGTGTTAATTTGAATATAATTTATTCTTTATTAACTTTAAAGTTTGCAAACAGCTTGCGTGGGTAATGGAAATAACTGCAGTACAAGTTTAACATAATAACAAATTTACGATATTTCGACAAAGTTTTACCATCATTACCATTAATGTTTTCCCCTGCATTACAGGTAGGGTGTCTGGTATTGAAGTCTCTCCTACCACTAGATACTTACCAGGAACCTTCAAGGATCAGCATAATATGCTGTGTTGCCTTTCAGATACTCACTGCTGATTCAGAATCGGGAAAGATCCTCTCAAAAGCTTGTAGTATGGAATTTTGAATGGTCCACTGAGAGCCGTGATATTGTCCATAATGGATGCTGTTGTCTTAATAAACTACAATTGTCATTCCAGACTCTGGATCAGTATGTGATATGAAGTTAAAGCTAGTGAGAGTAAACTCCTCAGGACTCAAGTGTTTACTCTCTTTATAGCTTTCACAGCAAGTACATATATTCCCCACCAAATAAAGTAGAATAAAAACTTTAAGCTTTGATTCTGTTATATACAATATAGATAAACGAAATATACTTAAAAGGCATTTGCAAACCAGCACAGTGTCAGAAAAATAAATAAAAGTTTGTTAATATTTTAGTGTTAGTTTCAGTACATAGATGGCAGCATTTCTTTGTTCATTTATTTAATGTCTGAGATGGTACTGAGAACAAATTCCTGAACAATATACTGTATGTTAAAAGTTTCTTGTTTGTTTCAGTAACTTTAGCTTTATCTGCCCACTAAAAACGATGATTTTAATCACAAGCATTGTAGAAAAATCTCATACGAAAATAATGTCCATCGGGACTTTGTGTTTTGGAATATAGTTAGAAAGTTCATTAGAAGACAAGCGATTAACAAAACCACACAATCTACAAAAACCCAAAGAAAAAACAAAATGGGAATTTTCTCACAACCAGAAGTACCAGTGCTTAAAATGACAATACAGTTTTTGTAAACTTCCTAAAATATATTTGTGATGCACCTAGATACAAGTTTTAGGGCAAGGGGGATTTGAATTGCAGATACCAAAGACCGAAAACCATGGTTTAGAGAAGCCTACAAATTATTTTTGTACTTGCACTGGTTGAAGAGTATTTAGTAATTTTTGACTGTGTTATTATAAATTAACTTGTGTAATATAGGTGTCACTCATGAAATGAATAGTTTATCTGTACTTTACTTGTTTTCTGTTTCTACTTACTTTTCAGTGCCTTAGAAGGCAGTACTTAAAACAATTCAGTGTATTATATTATTCGGTTTTCAGTAAACTTTGGTTTGAATGGGACATGACAATAGAGTCTTGGCTTCACAGTCCGGCACACACTGAGCAGTAGACCACGCCCAGCCCAGGTACATATATATATCATTGTTAGACTGATTGTAATATGCTTTGTGATCAATTTATGTTCATTTTAATGGAGCTCAGTTGTACCAGTTTATTTTTCTCTTATATTAAAAGTAGAATTTTAACTTGTTGGTTAGTGTTTTACTTAAGTAAACGTACTCAGATTAGAGTGAAATGTAAAAAAAAGTAATAGTTGTAGTATTTCACTTTTTTATATTCAACATACACATACAGAATCTGTAAATCATCTGCTAATATATTTAACAATTAATATTTTATACATTAGTAATTAGTACCTGTGTTATATAGAGATACTATTGCCATCTATTTTTGACTAATAAAATTGATTTACAAAGAAAGGTACCACTACAGAGTTGTTATAATTGTCTAAAGTTGATTCTGAACTCGAGCGCTTTAATCTTAAGAGAAAAGGACAGTCTTCGAAAGAGTTCTTGTTTCGGGAGCATGGAATAAAACAGCTTTTCCTCAAATTTTGAAGCATCATGATTTTTGTTTGTTTGTTGTCAATCACAAAATACAAAATGGGCTTTCTGTGCTTCGCCTACTGTGGTATCAAAACCTGAATTTTATTATTATTATAAGCCTTCGGGTTTAATGTTGAGCTACCATGAATAACTGAGTTTGAAGACAAATGGGACAGGGCTTATATTTTCTCTTTAAAACAGGTAATAAGACAAAAAATAGGTTTTGTGAGAGTAAGTAATGAGAAACCATATTTATATAAGGTGTTGTATTTAGAATATCATTTTTGTTGGTTTAATATATTAACTTTAAAATATTCAATTTATAAAGAACAATAATAAAAATAGTTTTTGAACGTTTTTATTATCCCCACTATTCCATGTGGTCTGGAACTTATGTCAATATTTCCTTAATTAATATACCTAGAAAAAGTAAACTATCATTTTCTTCTAGCTCGTAATATATATATATTGGAAATTGCTGAATTATTTATACGATTAGAAAACTTTATTAAAGCTTACTTACCACGTCACCATTTGACAAAAGTGTCATCAGCTTATATAATTCAAATTTATGGCACCAAGTTAAACTTAGTTAGGCTTTCAAACTCATTGTTATAAAATCACATAAGAATGGTGATAATGTAAATCCCATAATTAATTCTTCATTTTGTCTGTAATATTTGTTATTACTCTGAAAAAATGAAGCCTTTACACAACATCTTAGCACATTATTAATGTCTAAAATTTCGAATAATTTAATTTTATTTAAATATTGATTATTTCAATTTTTCATAATTGTTTTACATTTTGAAGGCTAGGTGGCAGCACAGTGTGGTTGTATGTAGTAAGAAGACTTTTCAAGAGCACAAATAAAATATGTGCCACTGGAGTTTATGTAAAATAAAATAAATAGGCATCTAAAGTAAAGTAAATGCATCAAATAACTGGAGTCTTTGGAGAAATAACACTTTGAACACTATATTAGATTTTGAGTTTTCTTTATACCAGTCTCGTAGTCGTGAAAAACACGTTATATAATGGTTTCTCTTTCTTCAGTTTTTCTTCTTTTACCCATCTCTTGTATCTTTATTTTCCCTCTTTTTCGTCGTTTTCTTCGCTTGTCCGATGAGATGGCGTAACCCTCTAATGGCTCTCCAGTCCTCTCTCGGGCTGGAACGAAAATGACACCAGATGATGATGATGATAATTTAGTTCTTCAGTGGAGCCGAGCCTGGTGTATGCGTGGTACCACATTTCACACTTAGGATCGGTGTGGTGTCCTCCATATTACTCAACTTGATTTTAGCATGTGATCTGCGTATTTCATCTTAACTGGGAGGAACTATTTTATATTAACTGGTTTCCTCTCTCAATCTTAAATCAGGTGTAATCTATTATCATAATCGTCGGAAGTAAAACAGTGAGTTATATTTACAAAATAAAAATTATTTCATAGTTTGTTTAGTTGCCAATAGATGGCAATGAAATTACACTATTATCCTTGTATAATCTTCCAATTATTCGTAATACAGAATCTAGTCTGCTAACTCAAAGTGAATATTTTAACACCTTGATTGTTTTTATGGGGTTTATCGGTGTAAATGTTATTCTTACTTAAATAATAAGAACATTATATGTACAAGTAGCAACTATATGAAGTGTTAGATTTTCAACAATTATTAAATAATAATCTGCATGGTGCTCCATTCTTTGGCATATGTTCTTACCAAATGGACACTCTTTGTTACTTTTGTTTTTCTCAACTAGGATCTTTGATTTGTTTATCTCATTTTACTGATCCTTGCTTTAATATAGTACTTACTGGCATGGCTACTTTGTCACTTAAGTTTAGTTGAATATCCATCGAAAAATGCTTGATGAAAAAATAAAAGATGTTTTATACCTTAAACAATAGGTGATATTTTATAAACACAGCAAAATAAACGAACTTGGCATTATGCATTATTTTATGTATGTATACTGTCAACCTGAAATTACATTTAGCTTAACTCCTAATTCACATCAAAATTTGTCAGTGATGATTTTTAGGGAGCAGAAAGTTGAAGGTTAAACAGATGAGAATATTTTGGAAAAGGAGGCCCTAGATGTTGGTAACCAAGAAAGGTCAGTAAGGAGAAAAGATAAGAATATAATACCTTAACAAAAATGTTGTTTGAGAAATGTAACAAGCTGCTTTCATCACTGGTATCAATTAAATGCGGCTTATTCGTAAAAAAGCTTCAAAAGTGGCTTAGCTCATTTTAAATTAGTCAAGGGGACACGATATCAGCTTGAATATGATATAGATTTTGTCAGTAGTTAGTGAAAGTTAAGTGTATCCACGATGTCAGTCACTAATGAAGCTTATGGTTCATCATTTTGCCAATAGAAACGTTGTTCTTTCGAAAAGTCTAAAAAAATGTTTCTACATCGCTTGAGTAAATTACAATAAAACCATTTTGAATATAAAATTAAGAAAGATGCAAGAAAACCAGAGCTATTGTAAAGTAAAGTCATTGTGCAATGACAGGTGTTAGAAATACATTTTGGGTTGTCATGGGTAGTATTATGTCACCAAAAGTCGGTTATATTTTAGAAGGGTATATAAGAAACCTTTCTGACGCAACACATTTATACGTGCAGATTATGTGTTCAAATCGTGGATTTATAACTTCTAAGAGGGTTCTCACTTTAAAGCATTCATAAATTATGTAATATAGAACAAACCAGAAAAAGACTTGTAATAAGTCTATTCCAGGCCTGGTAAACGAATAACTGTGCAGAAAGCGTTCGTCTAGTGAATGAACTGACACTTTAATACCATTGTATTATGTAAGGCTATAGTTTCTACATAATCACGTTGCTCATTTTTATGCTTAGCTAAATACCTAGTTTTTACGAATATTTTACATCTTCGACTGATTTTCTGTTTCTAAACGTATTGAGTAAATAATAAATGTTTAGGTACTACTATACAGTTGTTATAATTGTCTAAAGTTCATTCAAAACTCGAGCGCTTTATTCTTAAGAAAAAAATGACCAATCTTCGAAAGAGTTCGAGTTTGGGAAGCATGGAATAAAACATCTTTTCATAATAATTTCGCTATTTTCGAACACTAGAGAGCAGTATATTTTGGTTTTGTGTAAGTACAAGTTGGAACTTTATTTAGAAACAAATAAAATATTTGTTTCTATAGTTTATGTAAAATAATATAAAGGAACCTCTAAAATAAAATTAATTGTATCAGATGTCTCCTGTCTGTGGACAATTCGATGAACACTGTATTAGTTTCTGAGTTTAATTCATACTGGTATTTTAATTTTAAAACATTATATAATGGTTTAGGCATTTAATGGTTTTATCTGTTTTTCTCATACATACATATGTGGTGCTTTAGTTATTATTGTCATGACCCTGGAATGTGGTTTGGGTCGATTGTATACACGTGCAGTTAGCCGGGGTTAACTTTGAAGGCGTGGGTTCTGTAAAATTACAATTAACGCTGATCCATTGGGATAGTCTTATTGTCCAGGAGGAACTATTCCATCTTCTCTGACTTTCTCTCTCAATCCAATATCAGATTTAATCTATTACGGAAGCCTCTAAAATATCTACTGTAAGCATGGAAACAGAGTTACATTTAGAAAATTAAAATTATATCAATAGCTGGCGATCAAATTGGACCATTATCCTTGCACATCCTTCCGCTATCTTATTACGTTATTACCAGTGTCATCACAGACATAAATTGGGACAGTTTTTTTGTTTTTTTTTTGCAGCCGTTTAGATGAGTCTGTAGCTTGAATATAACTACAGAGTGTTGAGTACATTGTATTAAAACTAATTTGAATATACAAATCAGGAAGCCACTTGACAACCACATCTCAAATAACGTAGCAGTGGAACGGTGTGTATCAGAACTACATTTTGACATTGTTTGTCATTCCGTACATCACGTGATGCCATCAAAAAACTGATCTCTTTTGGGAAGAGTATGTAACAGCTTTTCCCCGCGAAATATTCATACATTCGGATCTTTGGGGCGGGTTGGTCGTTTGGTATAGTTTTAGATTTTCGAGATAAGTGTACAGGTTAGAATACATACACTTTAAGCTGTGGGTGCATTATAAAAGTAACAGTCAATCCCTTATCGCGGATAGCAGGTGGTTTTGACTGCCTTCTCTCTTTTTGCCAGTAGTTCAAAATTATGAATAACTGTAGTATCTTTGTTATCAATATAAATACACTTAGATGGAGAATTTAGAATTTCCAAAATGGAGGTATCCCTTGCGCTTAGTAACAATGGAAAACAAAGGAAAGTGGATCATCTTGGAGCACCAGGAATATACAGGAATAGATTTGCCAAAAGTCCAGCCCCAGTCATGGTAAGCTAAATGCAGTGTCTTGGAACCCAGAAACACAAAGGTCGCAATGAAAAGATATCCACGTGTTCCAGACCAAAGTATGCCACAATATCAAGAATGATCTCAGTATGGAAAAGCAACACAAGTCAAACGTGCACAAGTTACATCCAAGTTTAACAGTTGCATAGCTCAAGCAGCTGGAGAATGAAATAAGTATTTAAACGATTCCAATCGATTACTAATCAAGTTACTACATGCAGCACCTATGGATTATTGTGCAATTGGACTGTTAAAAGGGGAAATCATTGTCCTCGTACACTATAGATAATTTATGGAAAGCATAACATGCAGAAAGGAGGGGTGTGCTTTAGACATGACTTTCTTGCGATGAAGCCTTTTGCAATGGAAAATATGCTGTAGGATTATTGTAAATATTTAAGGTCGTCAGATAGAGCACGGCCGGACCTAGCGAAATGCACTGTAACAACGTGGTGGGGCTCTAAAATGGTTTTCATGTAACGTACTCAACTTTTTTATTATATTATTCTTATATTGGATTTGCAAAATGTGTTCATTAATAACCGTAATAGTAATTAAGCCAATGGATTAGGAAGGAAACATTAAATACATGTAAATTACAAGCAGAAAGAAATATTCTATTTTTCACATGAACTGTGCGACGCTATACAAAACATATGTCCATATTATAAACATGCATTTGATGAACCTGAGCTAACAAAACATTTATTTTTGTGTGTTTTCACTAAGTAATTTCTCAACCATTAATCTTACATAGCTTGGAGCAGTGATTTTAATTTGTTTTAGTTTTGAATTGTTTAAAGATAATTCTTCTCGCAAGACTATTAAGTTCGATAAAAATTGAGTTATTCAAGCTAATCTGAACCATTTAATTTCTTTGTTTGTTGTCATATATTCGCACAAAGCTATCTGTGCTAGCCATCTCTAAATTTGAACTGATTTTACTTATTAGCTAGAACACGCAAGTGTCCCGAAACACTGTCACAAAATAATATTCAAGGCAAGAGCCTTGAAATTAAAAAATAGAAAAAGAGTCATCTCTGCCATAAAATACTTTTCACGTGACCAGCATTTTCAGCTTCGCCTTTCCAGCTATTAAACAGTAAAAATATGTCACAAAACTGTGACTTTTTTTTTTCATTTCTACATAAGCGATAAAAAGAAAGATTCATCACTATGTGACTTCTTTCCATTGGTTCAGATATCGTGGTATTTTGTTTTAAGGAAGGTTTACGTCAGTGTAGGTAGCCTAGCGTTGAGTTTAGCATTCTAATCAGTATTTGTTTCTGCCTATTCTTAGTTAGATCAGTGTCTTACTTTAACTATATTAACTATTGGGTTAATTTTTGTTTCTAATCCGTAGAGGTAGCTTGCTTTGATCAGAAGTTAATGATAATATCGTGGATGTTTCATCTTTAATTTGTTCAATCACTTTTTTACTTCATTACATTTAGACTTGGTTATTACAGACATAAAGTACAAAACTCAAAAGTCAATTCTATACATCACACACACTAGTTTGTATACATTAGGTTGATGATGTTACGGCTTAAATGATTCCCGGAGTTTTTTTTTGTGTGTGATTAGTGAAACATAGCTGCTTTGTTTCTCTTGACCAATTAGAGTACTGTTCAAATTCAGATACGCTGTGTAATAAAATTGCAAGCCAATCAGAAGCTGTAGCATCAACGCCTTTTCTGCGTGCATCCAAATAGATCACATTTCCTTTACAATTTAATTTCGCTAAAATATTATTAACTATAGACATAAAGTTTGAAAAACGATTAGAGTTTGTAACTAATGTAAAACATTTTCGATCATATAGTTTAGTACATCCAATATTTTTTTCAATTTTCAACAAATTATTCTAACGGTAAACTCGAAGAGCTTCACAGTTCAATACAGAGAAACAATTTTAAATTTGGTTATGTTTACTTACGATCGATAAAAGTTCACCGATAACTGTAAAAGCTAAAGCATTAAGAGTTAAATACAATCGTATAATGTTAAACAATAATCTGGAAAAAGAAAACTGCAACCAGGAGAAATTCGAACTTGTGTCTCTGATTGGCGTGCATGTGCTTTAGCTTACGTCTCGAGTGTCCCGAATCACGGTTTTCACTTCGTCAAATTAGATTATAACTATGAAAAACGTAAACGATTAATTCGGTACCTCCCCTTCAAAATGGTCGTACCACCAATACTGAACTAAGTTGAGTCGATTGGCACAGTTCCAACTAGTAAAATACAGGCTAAGATAAATCATTCTCAGATTTCACTTCTTTAAATCACTTTATAAATGTTAAAAGCCTAAAACTTCTTGGCGATGCCATTCAACGAGAATATACGAAGTGCATCACTCAAACCAAATATTTAAGATCGGAAAACATGTAAAGTTTTCAATGATTTTATTGTTTTACACAAAATAATAAAACTAATATATTTTTAAAATTTAGCATGTTTATAAGTGGCGAATTACACATACACACACACACATATATATATATATTAAATCTACCCCAGGAATTTGTCTTACATTAACGAGTCCTGGTCTCCTGCGTCAGCAGTAGGTTCATGAATTTACAAAACTAAAATTCGGGATTCGATTCCCCGCGGTGGACACAACGCATATAGCCCATGGCGTAGCTATAACAACAAAAACGAAGGCAACAGTTAAATCTCACTGTTCTAGATTTGCTATAAAGGCAACAGTTAAATCTCACTGTTCTAGATTTGTTATAAAGGCAACAGTTAAATCTCACTGTTCGGTCATATAAGGGTGAGAAATAGCTTTTGTTGACTAGTTGCCTCCCCTTAAAACGGCCCCAAAGTGCAGTGATGGGACGCTGGCTTCTACAATCTGTCCTCTTCGAAAGTCATTAATTCACACTTCTTTCTCATATTTATAGAGTTGATAAGTCCTTTTTAACTGACCTTATAGTAACCTCAGTTAATTTCGATGTGTGAAAAATATTATGGCATTGCGCCTAATTTTTATTCTTTATTATACAGTGGAACAACTGTTTAATAATAACATTTACGATTTATTTTATTTTCATCAAACGTAAAACTGATAATGTAATCTGTGACATAGAAGCCTAGTGCATTCTTTTATAGGCCGCACCCTCTGCTGTTTGACCACTAATGAGAAGTAGAACTTACACATGTTTAAGTAATACAGATGACCTGGCTAAGAGGTCATTAGAGTAACAAATTTATCAGTCAGCTGAGGATCTAGTCCATTTAACATCTGGTCAAGAATATGCATATTTTAAAGAAGGTATTTCAAATTATTATTTTTGTATAATCCTGTTCATATAGTACTGGCCTGAAATAATTTCTCCTGGTTATCATTATCCATTCAACAGTAAATTATATAATTTTTGTATGTGCCCAACTTTTAACTGGGTTTTTTGGAGATTGACAGAGGGCTCACAGACCCATTTGAAAAAGAATAGGTTTAATAAGTTATTGAATAATTAGAAATAATTTAACATTAGTTTTAAGTTCTATATTTTATAAAATAATTCATTCAATCTCAATTAAACATTCTTCTTCAAAGAACAGAATTTCAAATATACAACCCTTAGTTGTGTAACGGAAATAAGCAAGACCTAAAGTTCTATTATTTATTTGAATTTTAAGAACTAATGAAAATATGAATGTCCAAACTACCCAAGCTTCAATATTACTTGAAATTTACAAGTCACTAACTCGCATACACGAGATTAGCTTAATTTATTAAGGTCTTCTAGATTCTGAATAAGAGTGTATTGAATAAGTTATGTTATGAAGAGGTATTACATAATACTTAATTCTTCAGTTCTATTTCTAACTCCCCTCACTTCGTCTTGTGGTGAATTAATCTCAACACCTGTTCTATCTCTTAACTTCACTCACTTCGTCCTGTGGTGAATTATCATTAACATCAGTTCTATCTCTAACTTTGCTCACTTCGTCCTGTGGTGGATTATCGTCAACATCAGTTCTATCTATAACTCCAACCATTTCGTCTTGTGGACGATATTGGTATGTTTTTATGAAACTTTTAGTGTTAAATGTCAACAAATTACGCCAAACTATTTTTGTATCGAATGATAAAACAAGAAAAATGCTATCAGCAAGAGGAGATCACTCTTTGTGTCTATATTTTTTATATCAACAACGACGCATATTTTTGTAAGCGAGTTTCTTGAGATTACAAGTACTTACACTTTAGTGTCAGCCGTATTTTAATTTTAACTTAAATAATTAATCTCCACTAACTTATGTAACAATTGTGACAAGTACTGTTTCAACGTAAAGCATGAACTCGTAGAAACATAAGGTTAGTTACTTCTGATTGTATACTATTTACCAAGATGAATAAACCTTTTCAAGTCATTGTCACTAATATGTTACATGCTACAAAGAGGGGATTTGACATTAAATAACACATTACTCTTACCTTTTGTACTGAAACAGATGATAAATTGCCTTTAAATGGCGCCCGTATCGTAATTTTATTGGTTATCCCCAGAAATTCTATTCAAGTAATATTGATGTTTCAACTGTGCTAATCAAATCTTCTGTGACATCTTGTGTGTGTAGTATTTAATTATTTATATTATTAACCTTATGCAATAATCACTCAGCGACATCTGGTGATTATTGTAATTAAGTGAAACGATTCAATGGACTTACTTGTTGTAAAATTAATGACGTTTCTATCTGATACAAACATAACTGATTTGACAGTTAACGTTCTACTTAGTCTCCCCCTCCCCTCCCAGTGCCACAGAGGTAAACTTGAGGGCTTATAACGTTAAAATGTAGTGTGCGATTACCGAGGTGGGTAGCCCATTAGGCTGTTTTGAGCTTAAAACAACCATTAACAAAGATAAAGTTAAGTAAAACGGACGAATCAAACAAAACCTAATATTTAAAAATCAGTTATTCTACGTTGATGGACGAAATATGGTCCCATTTAGTTGAAGTTCCTCGACAATCTTAATGCTATTGAAAAGACAACGATATTTATCGAAACATGACTCTTTGAATTATATCGAAAAGACAACAATAGTTATCGAAACATGACTCTTTGAATTATATCGAAAAGACAACAATAGTTATCGAAACATGACTCTTTGAATTATATCGAAAAGACAACAATA
>NW_013666143.1:364624-373437 GCF_000517525.1 Limulus polyphemus
GTTATCGAAACATGACTTTTTGAATCATATCGAAAAGACAACAATAGTTATCGAAACGTCACTCTTTGAATTATATCGAAAAGACAACAATAGTTATCGAAACATGACTCTTTGATATGGGTGAAAATTATTTCGCTGGAAAATTTGCTTAATCCCAAGTTTACTAGGCCTAATATGCAATAATATCGATATCTTTCTCTTTGATCACGTTGTGAAGCGTCGCACGTTCTCAAAAGAAGTAACTTAAATTCATTCAGGCTTGGTATTGATTAGTGTCTATCTTTTTAGGCTGTGGATAGTAGGGGTCCAAGGTTCGAAGCGTGATACTGTTGAGCATGATCTGAATTTTCAGCTATGGACGCGTTAGAATATGGATGGTCGTTCCCATAATTTGGTTCAAAGCCCTTACAACGGTGGGAGCTACTGACTAGTTGCCCTCCTTATGATCTGTTGTTCGAAGCTATGCTCGAGCTCTAGAGGTGTTTGACTTGATCATTTAACTTATATGTTAAATGTTATTATTCAAGTTGAAAATTTCTAATCTTAATTCATTCAGATCTTTCAGTTCTGTTCCCCTGTTGGTCAGCGGTAACTTTGTAGACTTAAATACCGGGGTACAGTTCCCCTCGGTGGACAGTGCGCAGATATCCTACTGTGCTAAATAAACAACAACAACTTTCAGTCCCAATTTGTTCGACATTTTCAAATCCAGATGATATAATTAATATCAACCGTAAAGTGACGGGTATTTTTATATCTAGAGGATAAAATTGTGCCTTAATCTTAAAAAAAAAGCAACATTTTATTTTTGTCTACAATATATATACTATTGGTATTTCTGCGTAATAAGTCAGATGTTTCACGTGCCCAAATAAAACCTTATCGACATTTCAGCTCAATAAATCACATGTTCTGTGTCCGAAGTAAGTGTTCTTGATATTTCAATCATAATTACTCACGTTTCCTGTGTCTAAAATAAACGTTGCTGTTATTTTAGTCTTTCTCAAGCACATATTTCTTGTCTTCCATATTCGTGTAAGTGACATTTAAGGTGTAACTATAGTCACGTGCTCCAAGATCCAAAGAAAATGTTGTTCAAGCCCTACTTAACTACTTACTTTTTATGGCTTAGATACTATCGAAAAGTTCAACATCTTGAGCTTTTACACAGGCTAAGTGAACTTATAGTTTGAAATGTTGAGGTTTACACAGATTTAGTAAATATACATTTTGCAATTCAAACTTAACTGAACAAAATAACGAAGCATGATATAACAGTTCATTTTTTATTAGTTTTACCGTCAGTTGACGTCTTTATCTGAAACTGACAGTTTTTTTTTCTGTAACAATGTGCTAAAAAGAAATTACGTCTCGTGCACAGAAAACACAGCTTAAGCTGTAAGAAATAATGGCTCAGCGGTATAACTAAGTTACTTATAACTAAAATGAGGTTTCGGAACTCTCTGTTGACGCTTGTACAGTCGTTATATTTAAGAAGAATGTCGTCACCTGGATATACTTTATTAACTTTTACTCATATCACGTTACATATGTGTTCAAATCAGTAATATTTTCTGACCACCCCCGGAACCATGCAGTTATAAAGTGCGCAGTGAAGTCTCTTAAGCAAAAAAAAAAAAAAAAACGTATAATTTAAATTATTTAATCATTTTAATGAACATTTTTCACACTATTGAAAGATGGAATGAGGCAGACAAAATATTCATATGAATATAGAAATTATTTTGTTTCTGGAATATTCGCGTAGAGCGATTATTCAGTGGCTATATTCGCTAACATTTACCATTTTTAATTGATAGTCGAGAGGGAGCCAGCTAGTCAACAGCACCCACACCGCCAATTCTTGGGTTATTCGTGCCTGATCGAATACTGGAACTTGACAGTCATCCTCATAACACCCACCTACGGTCCCAAAGTGCAGAGCGCTGTTAAAAATTATTTGTTTATATCTTTCGCGGTAGTGGGACGCGAACACTGAACCTGCAGATCAGTAGCCTAACTACTGAGCAACGCTCGGTCCAAATGTGAAAAATACACGACGAAGGCCGAAAATAAGAAAATTAGTGTTTTTAATTTCTGTACTTTTCCGTATCTGTTTGTTTTTAGTCACGATACTGCAGAACCAGAATTGTACGTTTAACATTCAATAAAACTTGTCATAAATTGTATCAAAAACGAATATTTAGACAAATAGAATCCTTAGATTTTCGTATTACAAAAAAATCTACAAAAACTATGCAACTTCCAATTTGACGGACTCTGTGCGACTGGCTTAAATGTAATAAAAAACCGATTTAGTGGTAGCATGATAAGGTTATATCTGAAGATTATGTGTGTTTTTCAAAAGCCTTCAGTTCTATTAAGTAGAAATAGAAAAAAGATGAAAATGAATGAAATATTTGACTTTTGCTGACAGTTTTCCAACTGTTTCCTGTCAACCTTCACTGGTAACATCCATGGAAATATAAATTCAACAAAATAAAAACGAACTAACAATAACAAAGGTTTCATTTGGTTGTTCAACCCTCTTACTGAACTTGTCGTTAAATATGATGATTCAGCTTTACAGGCAAACTTTCATTAATCAATACGAAAAAAAAAGTTGCTGAAGAACGTTGTAAGTCGCCTCTGCTTAACAGCAACACGATCTGAATTATTATACTGTAACTTCTCGTAATAAATGTGGAAGCCTTAAAAGTGCGTTCTAGGATTTTCTTTATTTAAGTCTTAGAACTAATCAAATGTTTTCAACCATGAACGTGTGTGAACGTGCGTGCGTGTGTGTAATTTCCGCGGCAAGATAGCTAAACTGGGTTGTTGATCAAACGGTTTTATCAAGAATGATGCGCAAAATACGAGCTCACCAGATAACCAATTATCCAGTAGCTAGTGGGTGGAGAATAGTGCCATCTCGTGGTAATAATCTTAGATGTTCTGTTGGTGAATATGTACAAACGAGTAGAGAATAATTTATTAAAATGTAAATTCAAAACTTGGTGTCTATAAAATTGTGATAAGTCATCCGTGCTACAATACTTGCTCTTCATTGGCTCAGCGGTATCTCTGAAGACACTAATAAAGCTAAACCAAGGTTTTCATACTCGTGGTGGACAGTGCACGGATAGCCCATTGTGTAGCTTTACGCTTAACAGCAAACAAAGAAAAAATTAATTTCAGTACTTAATATCTTGGTCAAACTTTTTCTTTTCTCATAAAGAAATAGCAAAAATATGACTAACATTGCTATAATCAGAGCAACTGTAATATGGAAATAAAGTCAGGTTACCTATTTGTAAATAATTTTACTTTGGAAACTGTATAAGACTGAAAAAAATATCTTAAATGTCTGTTTTACTAAGCCCATTAACCAACAAAAACGTACACTATTAAAAACAAAGAACTTTAAAGAAAAGGAATGCCGACATCTTCAGAGGACCTTTTTTTTTAAATGACGCCTTTATTTATTATTTTAATCAAACACTTATTGATTATTTTATTCAGTTTTATTTTTTTTCAATGTTATCCACTCTAATGAATATGATACCCGCGGTATCTCAGAGATAGGCTTGAGGAATTATAATACTAAAATATAAAGTTTGGTACACGCGGTGGGTACAGCGCAGATAGTCCATTGTGTAGCTTTGCGCCTAAATACAAAGTAATAAACAAAACTGTTACTAGCCCCCTGGTGGCTCAGTAAGAGCTTATAATACTAAAATTCAGATTTGATCCCCGCGACGGTCACGGTTTAGCTATCTCAATCTCGAGGAATCGGACTGAATATCCGATTGTTCTAATTTAGTTATATCGCAGGTTACTTTGAAATATCTATGTGTTGAATATTTATTTAAAAAACAGTAATGAATAAAGAAACTTCCTCTTGTACAAATGAGGATTTGTTACAGAAAAACAGGGTTGTAATTGGTTATCTGTTGTTAAATGCAAAACTACTTAGTGGGCTACTTGTGTTCTACCCACCACGGGTATCGAAACCCGAGTTTTAGCGTCGTAAATCTCCAGATATACTACCACTAAGCCACTATGGTAGAAGGCCCTGTTATGAATTAATGAAAAATCAAACGATGTTTTTCACTGTTATTGTCTCTTTGTTTTTATTACTACACACTGTGGTGCCAATTCCTTCTTGTTGCTTTTCTAAAGTCTCACAGTGACTACAACAGATAAGTTTCTAAATAGACTTAAGGTATTTCTGAGCTCTTCGAACTTTTACTTGATAACGTTTCCAGTAACAGATCTTACCAGACTTTTTATCCATCATATATTCTAGATACACCACACGAAACTGACACGTCTTAGTGTTAAGACTAAAAAAAATATCTCTTGTCCTGTAAACTGTTTAGTATTTTATAATTTCCACAGAACATATCTGGAAATTGACTCTAAATCCTAACACCAGGTGCGGGTTGAAAATAGAACTCTACTTTAGTTTTGTTTGTTGTTAAGCGCAATGGGCTCTCTGTGCTCTGCCCGTCGCGGGTATCGAAACTTGATTTTTAGCGTGATAAGCTCTCAGACACACCGCTGAAGTATAGGAGGGTGTGTATTAATGTACTTCGAATAAAACTTCTATGCGTATATTAACCGTGATGACTTTATAAACACGCAGTTCCTTCTAATGGTACTCAGAGCTGGCAATACACGAGACCGAAAAATGTCTTTAGTAACAGCGTATAATTAGGGTACATCACTTTCAACAAGTTATAATATACGGAAATGAAATTAGGCCATAGCGACTTCGAAACCAAGTACAAGTCTCTTCTTGGCGTTCCAGCATAAACTTACATTATGTCTCTTCCAGGCTATATAAACTTGTAGCACATAATGATAAGTTTACCAAAGAATCTTACCGCTCACTTACAGTTTCTTAATTCTTCTTTGTTTTTTTACAATCCATCATTGGCTGCCTGCTAAAACGGTTCATAGACTTACCAAGGAGCAAAGGATTTGGGTGCTGAAGGCGTGGTGGAGAATACACATAAGAAGATATTACTCACATTATGACACAGAACAGTCCTTCTTAGGCTAAATACATTCTCAACATACAGTATGGCTAATCTTTCTTAGGCGAACAACCGAATAGAATACATGGTTCCATATGCCATTAGGGACCCTATATAACCAGAAAAGTCATGTAAGGACCCACAATTAAATAATTTATTCTGTAAATTATTTGGAGCAAAACTGTCTAAAAAAGTGATGGGAGTCTAATTCCAGAGTTAAAATGTCTACACACAAACAAAGTGATAGATGAAAACTCCCCACTGGAACAATTCCCATTGAGAATTAGTGATCATTGTGAATTCATTATAATTTAATCTTTTGTATTGAAGAACTGTTATCACTCTACGATTTCTATGAATATAAAAAAAACAGAAAAACAATTTCACTAAACATAATTTCGATATTTGTGGGGTTTTTTTTGGGCTCAGAGAGTTTGATCATATGTTACATGAGTCTCTGATTGTTTATTAAGTGGGGTCTCTGATTATCTGTTAAGTAACTCTCTGTTATCTGTTAAGTTATTTAGATTGTTTGTTTTTAAATTTCACGCAAGGCTACACGAGGGCTATCTGCGCTAGCCCGTTTCACTTTCCAAGGGCTTCTGTAAAACGTTATGTGTCTCTTTTGAGCACATTTTTCGTGAGTTAAATAAAATCTAATAACATTTTATGGAGAACTTGTACATATAGTAGAAACCTCCGTAAATTATCAGATACAAATCAATTATTAAAAATCGTTAAGAACAGAACTCTACTGAAATAGATCTGAAAAAGCTTCCCATTCTTGCATGATGATGTGATGAATAGATTACCCTAAAGTCCCTAGACATTTATGAGAAGAAGCGTTGAAAAGGAACTTAAACTTCATCATTTGTGTATTGATTAAGTTTTGAAAAGATTTCGAAATGAAGGTTTATTTGACCGCCATTTTGCTCAGGCTTAATCTCTGAAAAGCCACTTCTAGATGGTGCTCTGCGTGTGTACAGAAAATATATGAATGGAAAAATACAGAATTCATTTAATTATTTTAATAAAAGATGGAATAGTTCTTTTTAAAGCACAAACACTCGAAGTAGAGGAAAGGTTCTTCAAAAATAATTACATTACAGTTTCATTTTAGTTCCGAATATTGCCACAAAATGTATAATACAGATTAGCAACAAAATAATATAAATATCTAATATAAATTTCAAGATTACCGTTTAAGATTGTTTAGGTCACGTGATAAATGCTTTTCAGTACTTGTAAATTAAATTTGGTTCATAACAAAATGTCTGTGTTTTCAGAAAGGAATTGTAAACATTTAGACTTATTAGTTCAGCAGGAAAATGAGTCGACATAATGAGAAACATGTATTTCAACAGGAAATTTTACACGTTTCGTTAGTAATTGCACCACCAGGTAGACATTTTTAGAATATTAATTGTTAGTCTTAGAAAAGAACCACCGATAGGATAGGATTAAACTGAAATTCAAATATAGCTGGTCATGACAATTTCATTCAAGGTATGCTCGCCGTAGAAAATAATCGACCTTTGACACGATAATCTGCCCAAAATCTGCTTATTTGTATAACGTGTTTTTCTGAGACAATGAAAATGTGTAAACGTTCTTTCCCAACCAGTAAACAGTAGAGAATATTTCACTGAATGGAATCTAATGAAATATCGACCCCTTCATCTCTTCGACCACAGAGTTTCGTTAATTGCATGATGGAGAAGGTAGAATGTTGGGAGCAGACCATGTGGTCCTTGGCTTGGCTCCAGCCTGGCTCCTGGATCACTTCTCCTCTGTTATCAACTACGGTTATTATCACCTGAAAAGTTATAGTAGAGACGGCATGGCAAAGTTTTGGTTTTGATGTCGACGTAATGTCCAGCTGCTGCTGCAAAACGATAGGAAAATATTCCTCTGTCCATCTGTTACGGTATATAGACAAAAGCAAGTGAATTACATGTTTCGGGACACCATTTTGATTTCGTGTAAATTACACTTTTTTTAATACTGTTATATGAGTAAATTCTAAGTAAATCTTAGATATCTAAAAAGTTAAACAAAAACAAATATAAAGATATGAACACTATTATAGAGATGTTTTATGTTGTGCTCTATTCGTATTGATTTTGCAGGCCTCAAATCATGCACAGTCTGTTAATGTTCATCTTAGAGAAGTAACATTCAACTTCATGTTAAAAACGTTAACATTCAACTTCCTGTTAAAAATTTTAACATTCAACTTCCTGTTAAAAATGTTAACATTCAACTTCATGTTAAAAACATTTAACATTCAACTTCATGTTAAAAACGGTAACATTCAACTTCATCTTAAAAACATTAACATTCAACTTCACGTTAAAAATTTTAACATTCAACTTCATGTTAAAAACGTTAACATTCAACTACATGTTAAAAATGTTAACATTCAACTTCACGTTAAAAATGTTAACATTCAACTTCATGTTAAAAATGTTAACATTCAACTTCATGTTAAAAACGGTAACATTCAACTTCATGTTAAAAACGTTAACATTCAACTTCACGTTAAAAATTTTAACATTCAACTTCTTGTTAAAAACGGTAATATTCAACTTCATGTTTAGACTTGTTCGTAGAATGTCGTATGTACTACCTATTAACACTGTGTCAGGTTTAATAATTGGTTTGTTTTGTTTTGAATTTCGCGCAAAGTTACACGAGGGCTATCTGAGCTAGCCGTTCCTAATTTGGCAGTGAAAGGCTAAAGGAAAGGCAGCTAGTCATCAACACCCACCGCCAACTCTTGGGCTACTCTTTTACCAACGAATAGTGGGATTGACCGTCACGGCTGAAAAGGCGAGCATGTTTGGTGGGACGGGGATTCGAACCCACGACCCTCAGATTGAGGTTTAATAAACTCGATACTTTAAAAATGATGTAATTTTTTTCTGATTTATTAAATAAACAAATGTTTTGAGTTGATTGAATTCGTTTGAGTTTATTTAACATTGATAAAAAAAATCCCTTCCGAATATCAAATGAACTGTTACTTTTAGATCGAGTGAAGTTATTAATTTATTTCAAAAGTAAGATGTCTTTGTTCTATTTAATTTTCAAACATACCTTAGATAATAGAAACTTGGCTTAAACTGACCGTTTCTAGAGTGAGAAAATATTACAGAGTCCGAAACATCGGCCCAAGTCTAGTAAAAAAATAAAAATTCGTGGCAGGAAGTTAGGTTTAATATCTTTCAAGCCTGTAATATTGGATCCTGAAAAATAACCCGGGGTTGTCAGAAACATTTGTTTCTCTTTACCCCGCGCGAGAAAGATGTTAATACCACTAGTATTTGGAGACTGGGCTAATGTCTAGGGTAAAAGAAGGCACGAAAAATACCTACCCAAGCCGAGAAGAAGCCGTTCAGAGGTCGGAGTCTATAAACAGGCTGGGGCAGTTCACTTAAACCAAAAATCTACTGTGTCTACAATAACCTTAAACCAAGTATCTACTATGTCTACACTCCACCTAAGCCAAATATGTACTGTGTCTACACTCCACTTAAGCGAAATATCTACTGTGTCTACACTCCACTTAAGCTAAATATGTACTGTGTCTTCACTCCACTTAAGCGAAATATCTACTGTGTCTACAATAACCTTAAACCAAGTATCTACTATGTCTACACTCCACCTAAGCTAAATATGTACTGTGTCTACACTACACTTAAGCGAAATATCTACTGTGTCTACACTCCACCTAAGCCAAATATGTACTGTGTCTACACTCCACTTAAG